>NC_088251.1:39267500-39276414 GCF_036013445.1 Caloenas nicobarica | reverse complement strand
GAGCCTGGGTTCTGAAACAGAGTCACAAATGGAAAAAAAATGACATGAAATAACAGAACATGAATAACATAAAATCAAGAAAATTAATAAATTAACAACAAAATAAAATAAAATTCATTGTGTTATGTGTCCTTGACATTGATTTTGGAACTGAAAACCCTCTGTCCTTTCAGGCAAACAGGCTCTTAGATATTGGACTGGCGGACAGGAGAGAAGAGGAGAGGAGAGGAGAGGAGAGGAGAGGAGAGGAGAGGAGAGGAGAGGAGAGGAGAGGAGAGGAGAGGAGAGGAGAGGAGAGCAGTTCTGCTCTGTCAGGCCTGCAGTTCTGCGTGACAAGCCCTGAGCGAGCCCTGAGGCCTCCATACATGATACTACAGGCAGTATTGCTACTGGAAGGAAGGCTGCACTGGCAACAAATGCACACTGTCTTTTTGCAAAAAAGGGACTCTATTAGGTTGCTTACTCCCCTATTTTGTAGGTACAGGGACTGATTTGGAGCCAGCCCCCCAAAGGCTTCCTCCAAAGGGCTGCACATATGCGGCTGTGTCACCCCCATGTCACAATGCCAGCACCCGGCAACGCAGTGGTCACCAGGCCCCACGCAGGATCCAGAGGAGCAGCCTCCCGTGTCCACTGCCAGAGCTGGCCCGGGGGCAGCCC
Source organism: Caloenas nicobarica (assembly GCF_036013445.1). Taxonomy (NCBI): domain Eukaryota; kingdom Metazoa; phylum Chordata; class Aves; order Columbiformes; family Columbidae; genus Caloenas; species Caloenas nicobarica. Next base: position 39,275,754 of record NC_088251.1, on the reverse strand, counting down.
CAGCACATCTGACAGGAAGCACTTGAGGAGCTGCTGGAATCACAGGCCAGGGGCTGAGGGAAGAAAACCTTGCATGAGGCTGCTGGAGGTTCTCCGCTGCAAGACAATCTGCTGGCAGGGCCACCTTCCAAGCTCGGCTCATGGATGCAAATCCTTTTCAACTGGATAGCAGTGGCAAGACCAAGGCAATTCCTTCTTGAGGAGCACTGCACAGCTCACCATCCTCATCTCCTACAGAGCAACGCTCAGGAGCCTTAAGAGATAGGATGTCGAGGGCTTGCAAGGGCTTGCAAGGGCTTGCAGTGCTTTGGAACACCCACTGGTGTCCTACACAGGGACAGCAAGGATTCTTGCCCACAAGGTCTATCAGCTCAGAGGCACTTGGGCACTCTGGCAGCCAGATAGCTCCAGCTCAAGGGAGGATAGGGCTTGGGCAGCTCCTGGGAAGCATGAGCAGCCTGTGGGACAAGGAGCCAGGTCTGGCTCACATGCTCAGGGAACAGCCCATGGCCAGCACTGGGCTCAGCAAGGAACTTTTTCCCCCGGGGCACATTGGCACTGGTTCCCGGCGGTTTTTTGCCTTCCTCTGCAGTTCTCAGCACGGCCCCTTGCCACCATTTCTTTGGGCCATTTGGCCTGGGAGCCGGCTGCTCATGCTCCACCATGCTGGCAGCTGCAGCTGCCACTTCTCAGCTCTCCCTGCAGCTAACACAAGCGCCTGGCAGGGACCAGAGCGCTTCTCATGCATCCCTGGCCAAGAAGCACAGCAGCCAAACAAGTTGTGGAAGGCAAAAAGCCTGCTCGTCATCGCTACATGTCACGCTTTGGAAGAGATGCCACGGTACCACTCACCTCTTCTTCCTCTTCTTCCTCTTCTTCTTCTTCTTCTTCTTCTTCTTCTTCTTCTTCTTCTTCTTCTTATTCTTCTTCTTCTTCTTCTTCTTCTTCTTCTTCTTCTTCTTCCTCTTTTTTTCATGGTCAGTCCCACAACTCCTTGTCAAGGTTCTCCCTCTGCAGGAACCGCGGACAGCTTGGCCTCTATTCCTGCTGCTGCTCTCTGCAGCTCTGGGACTTGCCTTTGCCAGCCTGCAAGGGATCTTTTCTCATGCTAAACTGAAGAATGCCTCAGCCTACTCCTGGCTACACTTGGGCTTGAGCTAATGCTTGTGAGCCTGGGTTCTGAAACAGAGTCACAAAGGGAAAAAAAATGACATGAAATAACAGAACATGAATTAACATAAAATCAAGAAAATTACTAAATTAACAACAAAATAAAATAAAATTCATTGTGTCATGTGTCCTTGAAATTGATTTTGGAACTGAAAACCCTCTGTCCTTTCAGGCAAACAGTCTCTTAGATATTGGACTGGCGGACAGGAGAGGAGAGGAGAGGAGAGGAGAGGAGAGGACAGGAGAGAAGAGGAGAGGAGAGGAGAGGAGAGGAGAGGAGAGGAGAGGAGAGGAGAGGAGAGGAGATGAGAGCAGTTCTGCTCTGTCAGGCCTGCAGTTCTGCGTGACAAGCCCTGAGCGAGCCCTGAGGCCTCCATACATGATACTACAGGCAGTATTGCTACTGGAAGGAAGGCTGCACTGGCAACAAATGCACACTGTCTTTTTGCAAAAAAGGGACTCTATTAGGTTGCTTACTCCCCTATTTTGTAGGTACAGGGACTGATTTGGAGCCAGCCCCCCAAAGGCTTCCTCCAAAGGGCTGCACATATGCGGCTGTGTCACCCCCATGTCACAATGCCAGCACCCGGCAACGCAGTGGTCACCAGGCCCCACGCAGGATCCAGAGGAGCAGCCTCCCGTGTCCACTGCCAGAGCTGGCCCGGGGGCAGCCCCAGCACATCTGACAGGAAGCACTTGAGGAGCTGCTGGAATCACAGGCCAGGGGCTGAGGGAAGAAAACCTTGCATGAGGCTGCTGGAGGTTCTCCGCTGCAAGACAATCTGCTGGCAGGGCCACCTTCCAAGCTCGGCTCATGGATGCAAATCCTTTTCAACTGGATAGCAGTGGCAAGACCAAGGCAATTCCTTCTTGAGGAGCACTGCACAGCTCACCATCCTCATCTCCTACAGAGCAACGCTCAGGAGCCTTAAGAGATAGGATGTCGAGGGCTTGCAAGGGCTTGCAAGGGCTTGCAGTGCTTTGGAACACCCACTGGTGTCCTACACAGGGACAGCAAGGATTCTTGCCCACAAGGTCTATCAGCTCAGAGGCACTTGGGCACTCTGGCAAGTCCGCCAGATAGCTCCAGCTCAAGGGAGGATAGGGCTTGGGCAGCTCCTGGGAAGCATGAGCAGCCTGTGGGACAAGGAGCCAGGTCTGGCTCACATGCTCAGGGAACAGCCCATGGCCAGCACTGGGCTCAGCAAGGAACTTTTTCCCCCGGGGCACATTGGCACTGGTTCCCGGCGGTTTTTTGCCTTCCTCTGCAGTTCTCAGCACGGCCCCTTGCCACCATTTCTTTGGGCCATTTGGCCTGGGAGCCGGCTGCTCATGCTCCACCACCATGCTGGCAGCTGCAGCTGCCACTTCTCAGCTCTCCCTGCAGCTAACACAAGCGCCTGGCAGGGACCAGAGCGCTTCTCATGCATCCCTGGCCAAGAAGCACAGCAGCCAAACAAGTTGTGGAAGGCAAAAAGCCTGCTCGTCATCGCTACATGTCACGCTTTGGAAGAGATGCCACGGTACCACTCACCTCTTCTTCCTCTTCTTCCTCTTCTTCTTCTTCTTCTTCTTCTTCTTCTTCTTCTTCTTCTTCTTCTTATTCTTCTTCTTCTTCTTCTTCTTCTTCTTCTTCTTCCTCTTTTTTTCATGGTCAGTCCCACAACTCCTTGTCAAGGTTCTCCCTCTGCAGGAACCGCGGACAGCTTGGCCTCTATTCCTGCTGCTGCTCTCTGCAGCTCTGGGACTTGCCTTTGCCAGCCTGCAAGGGATCTTTTCTCATGCTAAACTGAAGAATGCCTCAGCCTACTCCTGGCTACACTTGGGCTTGAGCTAATGCTTGTGAGCCTGGGTTCTGAAACAGAGTCACAAAGGGAAAAAAAATGACATGAAATAACAGAACATGAATTAACATAAAATCAAGAAAATTACTAAATTAACAACAAAATAAAATAAAATTCATTGTGTCATGTGTCCTTGAAATTGATTTTGGAACTGAAAACCCTCTGTCCTTTCAGGCAAACAGTCTCTTAGATATTGGACTGGCGGACAGGAGAGGAGAGGAGAGGAGAGGAGAGGAGAGGACAGGAGAGAAGAGGAGAGGAGAGGAGAGGAGAGGAGAGGAGAGGAGAGGAGAGGAGAGGAGAGGAGAGGAGAGGAGATGAGAGCAGTTCTGCTCTGTCAGGCCTGCAGTTCTGCGTGACAAGCCCTGAGCGAGCCCTGAGGCCTCCATACATGATACTACAGGCAGTATTGCTACTGGAAGGAAGGCTGCACTGGCAACAAATGCACACTGTCTTTTTGCAAAAAAGGGACTCTATTAGGTTGCTTACTCCCCTATTTTGTAGCTACAGGGACTGATTTGGAGCCAGCACCCCAAAGGCTTCCTCCAAAGGGCTGCACATATGCGGCTGTGTCACCCCCATGTCACAATGCCAGCACCCGGCAACGCAGTGGTCACCAGGCCCCACGCAGGATCCAGAGGAGCAGCCTCCCGTGTCCACTGCCAGAGCTGGCCCGGGGGCAGCCCCAGCACATCTGACAGGAAGCACTTGAGGAGCTGCTGGAATCACAGGCCAGGGGCTGAGGGAAGAAAACCTTGCATGAGGCTGCTGGAGGTTCTCCGCTGCAAGACAATCTGCTGGCAGGGCCACCTTCCAAGCTCGGCTCATGGATGCAAATCCTTTTCAACTGGATAGCAGTGGCAAGACCAAGGCAATTCCTTCTTGAGGAGCACTGCACAGCTCACCATCCTCATCTCCTACAGAGCAACGCTCAGGAGCCGTAAGAGATAGGATGTCGAGGGCTTGCAAGGGCTTGCAAGGGCTTGCAGTGCTTTGGAACACCCACTGGTGTCCTACACAGGGACAGCAAGGATTCTTGCCCACAAGGTCTATCAGCTCAGAGGCACTTGGGCACTCTGGCAAGTCCGCCAGATAGCTCCAGCTCAAGGGAGGATAGGGCTTGGGCAGCTCCTGGCAAGCATGAGCAGCCTGTGGGACAAGGAGCCAGGTCTGGCTCACATGCTCAGGGAACAGCCCATGGCCAGCACTGGGCTCAGCAAGGAACTTTTTCCCCCGGGGCACATTGGCACTGGTTCCCGGCGGTTTTTTGCCTTCCTCTGCAGTTCTCAGCACGGCCCCTTGCCACCATTTCTTTGGGCCATTTGGCCTGGGAGCCGGCTGCTCATGCTCCACCATGCTGGCAGCTGCAGCTGCCACTTCTCAGCTCTCCCTGCAGCTAACACAAGCGCCTGGCAGGGACCAGAGCGCTTCTCATGCATCCCTGGCCAAGAAGCACAGCAGCCAAACAAGTTGTGGAAGGCAAAAAGCCTGCTCGTCATCGCTACATGTCACGCTTTGGAAGAGATGCCACGGTACCACTCACCTCTTCTTCCTCTTCTTCCTCTTCTTCTTCTTCTTCTTCTTCTTCTTCTTCTTCTTCTTCTTCTTCTTATTCTTCTTCTTCTTCTTCTTCTTCTTCTTCTTCTTCTTCCTCTTTTTTTCATGGTCAGTCCCACAACTCCTTGTCAAGGTTCTCCCTCTGCAGGAACCGCGGACAGCTTGGCCTCTATTCCTGCTGCTGCTCTCTGCAGCTCTGGGACTTGCCTTTGCCAGCCTGCAAGGGATCTTTTCTCATGCTAAACTGAAGAATGCCTCAGCCTACTCCTGGCTACACTTGGGCTTGAGCTAATGCTTGTGAGCCTGGGTTCTGAAACAGAGTCACAAAGGGAAAAAAAATGACATGAAATAACAGAACATGAATTAACATAAAATCAAGAAAATTACTAAATTAACAACAAAATAAAATAAAATTCATTGTGTCATGTGTCCTTGAAATTGATTTTGGAACTGAAAACCCTCTGTCCTTTCAGGCAAACAGTCTCTTAGATATTGGACTGGCGGACAGGAGAGGAGAGGAGAGGAGAGGAGAGGAGAGGACAGGAGAGAAGAGGAGAGGAGAGGAGAGGAGAGGAGAGGAGAGGAGAGGAGAGGAGAGGAGAGGAGATGAGAGCAGTTCTGCTCTGTCAGGCCTGCAGTTCTGCGTGACAAGCCCTGAGCGAGCCCTGAGGCCTCCATACATGATACTACAGGCAGTATTGCTACTGGAAGGAAGGCTGCACTGGCAACAAATGCACACTGTCTTTTTGCAAAAAAGGGACTCTATTAGGTTGCTTACTCCCCTATTTTGTAGCTACAGGGACTGATTTGGAGCCAGCACCCCAAAGGCTTCCTCCAAAGGGCTGCACATATGCGGCTGTGTCACCCCCATGTCACAATGCCAGCACCCGGCAACGCAGTGGTCACCAGGCCCCACGCAGGATCCAGAGGAGCAGCCTCCCGTGTCCACTGCCAGAGCTGGCCCGGGGGCAGCCCCAGCACATCTGACAGGAAGCACTTGAGGAGCTGCTGGAATCACAGGCCAGGGGCTGAGGGAAGAAAACCTTGCATGAGGCTGCTGGAGGTTCTCCGCTGCAAGACAATCTGCTGGCAGGGCCACCTTCCAAGCTCGGCTCATGGATGCAAATCCTTTTCAACTGGATAGCAGTGGCAAGACCAAGGCAATTCCTTCTTGAGGAGCACTGCACAGCTCACCATCCTCATCTCCTACAGAGCAACGCTCAGGAGCCGTAAGAGATAGGATGTCGAGGGCTTGCAAGGGCTTGCAAGGGCTTGCAGTGCTTTGGAACACCCACTGGTGTCCTACACAGGGACAGCAAGGATTCTTGCCCACAAGGTCTATCAGCTCAGAGGCACTTGGGCACTCTGGCAAGTCCGCCAGATAGCTCCAGCTCAAGGGAGGATAGGGCTTGGGCAGCTCCTGGCAAGCATGAGCAGCCTGTGGGACAAGGAGCCAGGTCTGGCTCACATGCTCAGGGAACAGCCCATGGCCAGCACTGGGCTCAGCAAGGAACTTTTTCCCCCGGGGCACATTGGCACTGGTTCCCGGCGGTTTTTTGCCTTCCTCTGCAGTTCTCAGCACGGCCCCTTGCCACCATTTCTTTGGGCCATTTGGCCTGGGAGCCGGCTGCTCATGCTCCACCATGCTGGCAGCTGCAGCTGCCACTTCTCAGCTCTCCCTGCAGCTAACACAAGCGCCTGGCAGGGACCAGAGCGCTTCTCATGCATCCCTGGCCAAGAAGCACAGCAGCCAAACAAGTTGTGGAAGGCAAAAAGCCTGCTCGTCATCGCTACATGTCACGCTTTGGAAGAGATGCCACGGTACCACTCACCTCTTCTTCCTCTTCTTCCTCTTCTTCTTCTTCTTCTTCTTCTTCTTCTTCTTCTTCTTCTTCTTCTTATTCTTCTTCTTCTTCTTCTTCTTCTTCTTCTTCTTCTTCCTCTTTTTTTCATGGTCAGTCCCACAACTCCTTGTCAAGGTTCTCCCTCTGCAGGAACCGCGGACAGCTTGGCCTCTATTCCTGCTGCTGCTCTCTGCAGCTCTGGGACTTGCCTTTGCCAGCCTGCAAGGGATCTTTTCTCATGCTAAACTGAAGAATGCCTCAGCCTACTCCTGGCTACACTTGGGCTTGAGCTAATGCTTGTGAGCCTGGGTTCTGAAACAGAGTCACAAAGGGAAAAAAAATGACATGAAATAACAGAACATGAATTAACATAAAATCAAGAAAATTACTAAATTAACAACAAAATAAAATAAAATTCATTGTGTCATGTGTCCTTGAAATTGATTTTGGAACTGAAAACCCTCTGTCCTTTCAGGCAAACAGTCTCTTAGATATTGGACTGGCGGACAGGAGAGGAGAGGAGAGGAGAGGAGAGGAGAGGACAGGAGAGAAGAGGAGAGGAGAGGAGAGGAGAGGAGAGGAGAGGAGAGGAGAGGAGAGGAGATGAGAGCAGTTCTGCTCTGTCAGGCCTGCAGTTCTGCGTGACAAGCCCTGAGCGAGCCCTGAGGCCTCCATACATGATACTACAGGCAGTATTGCTACTGGAAGGAAGGCTGCACTGGCAACAAATGCACACTGTCTTTTTGCAAAAAAGGGACTCTATTAGGTTGCTTACTCCCCTATTTTGTAGCTACAGGGACTGATTTGGAGCCAGCACCCCAAAGGCTTCCTCCAAAGGGCTGCACATATGCGGCTGTGTCACCCCCATGTCACAATGCCAGCACCCGGCAACGCAGTGGTCACCAGGCCCCACGCAGGATCCAGAGGAGCAGCCTCCCGTGTCCACTGCCAGAGCTGGCCCGGGGGCAGCCCCAGCACATCTGACAGGAAGCACTTGAGGAGCTGCTGGAATCACAGGCCAGGGGCTGAGGGAAGAAAACCTTGCATGAGGCTGCTGGAGGTTCTCCGCTGCAAGACAATCTGCTGGCAGGGCCACCTTCCAAGCTCGGCTCATGGATGCAAATCCTTTTCAACTGGATAGCAGTGGCAAGACCAAGGCAATTCCTTCTTGAGGAGCACTGCACAGCTCACCATCCTCATCTCCTACAGAGCAACGCTCAGGAGCCGTAAGAGATAGGATGTCGAGGGCTTGCAAGGGCTTGCAAGGGCTTGCAGTGCTTTGGAACACCCACTGGTGTCCTACACAGGGACAGCAAGGATTCTTGCCCACAAGGTCTATCAGCTCAGAGGCACTTGGGCACTCTGGCAAGTCCGCCAGATAGCTCCAGCTCAAGGGAGGATAGGGCTTGGGCAGCTCCTGGCAAGCATGAGCAGCCTGTGGGACAAGGAGCCAGGTCTGGCTCACATGCTCAGGGAACAGCCCATGGCCAGCACTGGGCTCAGCAAGGAACTTTTTCCCCCGGGGCACATTGGCACTGGTTCCCGGCGGTTTTTTGCCTTCCTCTGCAGTTCTCAGCACGGCCCCTTGCCACCATTTCTTTGGGCCATTTGGCCTGGGAGCCGGCTGCTCATGCTCCACCATGCTGGCAGCTGCAGCTGCCACTTCTCAGCTCTCCCTGCAGCTAACACAAGCGCCTGGCAGGGACCAGAGCGCTTCTCATGCATCCCTGGCCAAGAAGCACAGCAGCCAAACAAGTTGTGGAAGGCAAAAAGCCTGCTCGTCATCGCTACATGTCACGCTTTGGAAGAGATGCCACGGTACCACTCACCTCTTCTTCC
>NC_088251.1:36080000-36277500 GCF_036013445.1 Caloenas nicobarica | reverse complement strand
TTGTGGTGGGAGGTGTCAGGCTGGCAGCTCAGTGGAAATATTTCCCCCAGCGCTTTGTAAATATTATGGTCAATAGGAAAGATAAACTCTCCCATGAAGATTTTGTTTGTAAATTCAATAGTGGAGGGAGGAAACCCATGCAGAAATAGGCAGACATGGTTAATAGTGCATGGCCAGGCTTGCGGGCACAGCTGGGAGGGTGAGGGATAGTTATGACAGGCCATGGTCACTGTTTAATTGCTAATTCGGGTCATCCAGCACTGTCAGCTCTCCTCACCACCACGCTGGAGCAGCAACCGTGCTGGACCCTGCAGAATTACCTGCTCACGAGACACATTTCTCATTTCAGGACCTACAATATAAGCCCCTGAGGCCCTGTATACAGGTCTTTCGAGCCCTATATGTAAGCCCTATACAGCACCTATACAAACGCTCCTCCAACAGCATATGCATGCATTGCAGGAATTATACATATAGGGCCCTGAGACCCTACACACAGGACTTTCAGGACCTGTATGTAAGCCCCTGAGACCCTAGACATGGGTCTTCCAGGACAATTGTGTCCAGTTCTGGGCCCTTCAGTTCCAGAAGGACAGGGAACTGCTGGAGACAGTCCAGCATAGGGCAACAAAGATGCTGAAGGGAGTGGAGCATCTCCCGTGTGAGGAAAGGCTGAGGAGCTGGGGCTCTTGAGCTGGAGAAGAGGAGACTGAGGGGTGACTCGTTCATGGTTATAAATATATAAAGGGTGGGTGTCAGGAGGATGGAGCCAGGCTCTTCTCGGTGACAACCAATGATAGGACAAGGGGTAAAGGGTTCAAACTGGAACACAGGAGGTTCCGCTTAAATTTGAGAAGAAACTTCTTCCCAGTGAGGGTAACAGAACACTGGAACAGGCTGCCCAGGGAGGTTGTGGAGTCTCCTTCTCTGCAGACATCCCAACCCGCCTGGACACCTTCCTGCGTAACCTCATCTGGGTGTTCCTGCTCCGGCGGGGGGATTGGGCTGGATGATCTTTTGAGGTCTCTTCCAATTTCTGACATTCTGTGATTCTGTGACCCTGTGACAACTATAGATCCAGGACAACTGTAGACGCCCCTGGGAGCCTCCCGGAGGCCCCGCCCCTCCCGCCCATAGGCCCCGCCCCTCCCGCCCATAGGCCCCGCCCCACTCCCCGCCCCAGACCCCGCCCCACTCCCCGCCCCAGACCCCGCCCCCGTCCTAAACCACGCCCTCCGCCCCTAGACCACGCCCCTCCCGCCTCAGGCCCCGCCCCTTCCCGTCCTCCCACAGCCCGCGGAAGCGCGGCCGGGGCCTGGGCTCCCTCAGGCGGGGCCGGCGCCGGGGCCGGGCCGAGCTGAGGTGAGCGCGGCCGGGAGAGGCGGAATGGAACAGAACAGCTCAGGGCGGGGGCGGGGGGGGCACAACCGGGCGCGCTCCCTCCGCTCGGGCCGGCCCTTCCCTTCCCCTCCCCGGCGGGAGCGGGCTGAAAGGCGCAGGCCCTGAGGCTGAGGAGAGTCCCTCTTGTGGTGCCTGGGCCTGCAAGGAGCGTTTTGGGGTCGAGTCGCTGCTCCCCGGGCTTGGTTTATGATTGCCTGTGGCGTTACCGGGGCTGGGGGAGTTACCGCTGTGTGTCACAGCAAACGTCGGAGCGTTTTTTCTTAATAGCGGCTTGTTAAACAGCTTTAACTTCACTGAACGGCCCAACTGCGCGTAACGCGCGGTTTGTCTTTGGAAAAAGGGTGAATTTGGGTTGATAAATTGCTGAGGGTATGGAGAGGCCTGATCCTTATCGTGACAGGACTGAGGAATACCGCGTTTGCCTTTGGTTTAACGAGCTGCGCGGGAAAGACAGTAAATCCGAATGTGTTTAGTGGGATCTGTTGACTGGTAGTGGGGGGTCAAACAAGGCAGGATTTTTTGAGGCTTTTTCCTCTAGAAACACACCTGCCAGCTCAAACTTGGATTAAAGGCCTGGCTAGTTTTCTTTTAATCAGTTGCATGACCATTTTTTTCCCCCTCCTGGCTTTATTTGATGGGCAGTCTGAGGTGCGAGCAGTAAAATGCAGAGCGTGCCTGCCAGAAGGGAGGTTGTGCGCACCACAGAGTTATAATATTTTATTATGTTTCCTTCTTGTTTTTAGAACGCAGCCCTGCAACTGCGGAGAAATAATCCCTTGTTCCTGACCCACAAGCCGAGGGTGAACACGTTTGTGCTACAGGTAAGGGTGGCGTTGCTGCCTGCTGGGCAATGCAACTTGCAGCATGCTGCTCTTAGGTACCTTTAACTCTCCCGAACTAATAATCTGTCTGATATTTACCCTTAAATCCGCCCTGCTTGGAATTACGCTTGTTCTGAAGTGTTCACCCAGAATTTTTCCTAAAGCTGTGGGAAAACAGGTTGCCTTTCTGCAGTGTGAGAAGTTGTGTTGACGTTTCTTTTGGAAGGAGGAGGGAAGCAGGTGTGGGAGTGAGCTGTGGGGAAAGTCCGCTGCCTGGAGCTTCCCGTCAACCCAGCATCAGTTGCACCAATTTCATTATATGTCCAAAAAACCACCCAAACCCAATACAACTCACTATTTTTATGCATTCAGTAAAAACTTATTTGAACATAAGGAGGTGTCTTGAAAAAAACAAAAAACCAACCACGCAACCAAAACTAATTGAAGACGCTTAAACTGTGTACATTTGTGCATTTGGAGCAGCAAAGCGTTTCGTGGCCAGCCTTGAGGTACGAGGTGAATGTGTTTTAGCATCATTGCTGCCCACTTTTCTGGGACCCTGGAGGAGGTCGTGGTGGGCACCAGTTTTGGGCAGCAGCTTCTTTAACCAATATAGGTGCTGCTAGAAGAGAGCATGGGGGGTCCTGTGGCTTATAGCCATCCTCTTAAAGTTTCCAGTATTCAGTAGTACGTAAGGAAAAGTATCACGTGCATATCTTAAGCTCATGTAACCCCTGTTCTTTGTTTACTTACTGAAATGGCCTGTTCTCTAAATGACCCATTTTCTGCGGAAGCTTTTATGATATGCATTATGCTTTCTGAACTAAAGAAGTTTGAAATTTCATGCTCTGGAGGAAAAGGAATGGTGTGACCTGCTTACATCATTAATGTTTGCTTACTGGGGGCTCCCTGGGGCTCCCTGTGCCTTTTTGGTCCTTGTGTAACTTCTATCTGTGGGTTCATGTTGTGCCTCTTGGGCTGAGAAGTGAAGTTCCCGGGTAACCTCATGATAGCGTTTTCAGAGAGAGATGGTGCTGTTTTCCTCGGGCAGTTTAACAGGACAAACTGCAAGACTTGCAAATCATTTGAAGTCTCAGAAGGGCTTTGAAGCAGTTTCCCTTGAGCGTTACATTTTTCAGGTGATATTTGAAGGAGTCATCAGCTGCCTTTAGTTCTAGAATGTGGAAACGACCGTTTTTGCATTTCTTGAGGAAAATAAATTCTGTAGCAATCATGTTGGGTTTATTATAAAAACGCCTTGCCGTGTGCTGTTCCTTTTGCTGCAATAACATTTCTTCAAATGGATTGAGCTGGGGTGTAGAAATACTTGTTTTATTCTTCCCCAGTTTCCAGTGGCCTTGCTGGTGCACAGTATTTTAACACAGTGCAGTTCAGTAGGAATGAGGATGCTTGTGAACAACAATAGAAAAAACATAGTTGTTAATTACTTCCTGCTGGGACATTGCAGAGGTGTTGGTGAAAAAATATTTTGGTGTAAGTGTGACTTTGGGTCTGGTGATGCTGTTTGAGATCATTCAGTAGGAAACAGTTACCCAGGGTTGTTGAGATTTGTAGCCATCGTTCTATGCCTTTAAGAAGAATATTTTGACTTTTTTAAAAGCAGAGGAGTTTTGAGAAATATGTGTTGCAAGTGACATGGCTATCTCTTAATGAGGAGGTGTATTTGACACGCTTAGTAAGAAATGCAAGGACTCTCAGCAAAATCTGAGTTGAAATGTACTATGTCTGCCTAAGCACATACCATCTGAAAGTGTTTGCAGGCCTGCCCCTTAGCGAAAAATTTAAGATACTATAAAATAGAAAAAATATACGTCTTGACTGTTCGGATCATGCATTGTTTCACTGCGGCTTCTGTAGCATTATCCGAGAAGTCCTTGGCTAGTAAATTCTGGGTCGTCTTTGCCCGGTACCTGGGAATTTTGAGTAGCCACATGTGTGGGGATACACAGCCAAAGGCAGGCCAGCAACTTGTCGTGGCTTATAATAGCCCTGAATGTGTGTCCTTAAATGCTTTGCGTGAACAGCCTCTGATTCATTACGTGGTTTCCCTTCTGTCCCTACAACCTGGGACGGCTTGTCACCCTTCCTCAACCCACTACAAAACAAATCAGTGACTTAAAATAAACAACTAGAAAATGATTACTTTAAATAGAGAACAGTTGGCTTCTGTAGGGTGGGGTTTTTACTTCTGATTCTCCAGGGTCTCTCAAGCTCAAATTCTTGAGTTTTTCTGTTACTGTTGGAGTTCATAGCTCTTCGAAGTGAAACCCAAGATCCTCATGCAGACAGCAAGAAAGAAGGTCATGATTTGAGATGACCAACGTTGCCGCTGACCTGCGCTTGAAACGCGAGAGCTGTGAATCTGCAGCTTCGTGATTCGTAGTGTGTCAGTCTGCGATGCAGACAAAGCCTCTCTACAACAACGTGGGAATCGGACTCGGTATCTGTATAGACTAGTTGTGTTATGTACCACCACTTTAACATCTGTGTTTTCATTAGTTCGATGTAAACTTTCCATCTCTGGCATCTTTGCTTCAAGAGCTAGGAGAGTAGTTGTATTTTTTTTTCTTCGCTAAAATCATAGCTATGGTACAAACACAAGGAAGATCTGCAAGAACTGCTGCGTGCCTTATGCCAGTCGGTGTTAAAAAATACAGGAAGATTGTCGCTGTACTGGATGGTCTGTGTGTGTGTGTGCACCAGGTTTGCCGTCCCTTGGAGCTGCCCAGGAGTTTGCCCCCCTCTAGCACTGATATGAGGAGGTGGCTTTTGTTTTCTTTTTTTTAGCACTTCTTCTTACAATCTTGTCACTGTCTTTCATTGTGTGCTTTTAAGGTTGCAGTTTCCATTAACATAATCTCCTTTTTTTTCTCTTGGCGGAAGTTTTGGTGGACTGCAAAGTTGAAACAACTCCGTCCGCTGGTGGATGTTTTGCTTTTTGGTTTCATGGCCGTGGGGAGGGAGGTGGTGGGTGGTAGCAACTGAGCCCTGTGGCTTATCTGGCCCTCTGCTTGGTGGGACATTTGCTTCACAGCAGCACGTGAGCACACGTGTGCAATCTGCTCAGCCACCTTGGATGGGGCCAAGGATTTATTGTTGGCTTGATTATGCTGAAAGTGAGCTCCTGGGCTCATGTTCTAAAACCACAAGGTACTTGCCAGGCTTATCCATATTTTTTTCTCTCTGAAGTTCAAGCTAAACTAAAAGTGTTGCTGGAAAAGCAACTGCAGCGGTTCAGACTTGCTTTTCCTTTTTTAGGGGGAACCAGCACTCTTCTCTTCCCAAGAAATCGCCATCCGGTAGATGAAATGCAGATGCTGTAACTTTTTTGTTTGTTTCAGTAAGAATTTTATTTAAAATTTCTTAGGATGTATGCCATCAAAGTATGGCTCTTTGGGCAGGAGAGGCATTTTCTAAAGAAGCAAGTGGCTGTGACTGCGGCAGATGATGTTTCTGTTCAAAAGACAGAATGGGAAATGGGGAAATTACCATATGGTGATACTGAAATTCACATTCTCAGTGGGTTCACAAATGTTTTTCCTCCTTGTCGGAGAGAAAAAGAGTTACAGACTTCACCATGTCAAATTCTGGGATGATCTTCTGCTTTTCTACCTCGAAAAAGAAGTATTTCTGTTTCTAGAGCTGGGTGTGGATCTGCAGATAATTCAAGCCTGTTGAATAGTCACCTGCACAGCCTAGTGAGGCTTCTACTTTCTCCTCAGGCTACTTATATGTTTCTCTTCCAGGATTATTTTCTTGTGAAACACACGTTTATTCGTTAAGAATTTACACCAGTTTTCTTGAAGCCAAGGAAGCTGTAAACACCTCTTAAATCTGCTCTACTGCTCTGGGATTTTCTTAGTTTGTTCTTGTAAGGCAGACACTGGTAGATGGCTGTCACCTGGAGAAAGGGCAGGAACTTCAAGGAGGGTCTCTCCATTTGGTGTGAAACTTAGAAATTCTCAGGAGAATCACGTCCCATCGACACAGATTGTGCAAGGCAAGTTAAATCACTTGGGTCATTGAGCAGCTGTATTCCTGCTGGTCGTAATTTTCTACAGAAAAAAGAAGTGTTTTGTTTTCTACTCTTCTGACAAACCTTTTTTTCCTCAAATCAGTGTCATTTATTTTTTTCCTCCAGCTAAAATGCCTTTGCTCTGGTGTGCCTGCTCCTCTGACTGTTTGCGAAGACAGCCTGATTATTTGGGAATAGTGACTGCAAAAAGAAAATCTCACATTGGACTGATTAGGTGGAAGTAGCTCATGAACCAGGGTCATTATCCTTAGTAAGGGGTGAGATAAGGTTTTTGTTTGGTTTTTGTTTTTACAGCTCCGCTAGTTACTGACTGGCTTCTAGGGAGATGCTTCTAGGGAGTTTGTCAGTGCTGGGGTTTCCTGTAATATTTTCTAGGTAGAAAAGCCTAAGGAATAGTCTGCCTTTTGGAAGGAGGAGGGGAAAGGAAAACTTTAACAAGGAAAAAACAGCATTTAGCACTTATTTCTTTGGGAGGTTATATTTGCCCCTTAAAAACCTACCGTGCATTGCTGGAGGCTGGCTGAAGTAGCAAGTGAATATTTTATCCTCGCTGAAGGTGCTATTTTCTGTGCCGCTGCAGCAGACGTAACTGCTTTATTTTGTTTGAGTACACTTGTTTTTCCATTTGTTTCTCAAAAGCTGCAGTTTGTGGTGTCTGCATCAGCTTGTGAGTCCTCAAGCAACTCGGTGAGCGGGTCAGATGTGGGGTTGCTGTTGAGCTCGCCAAGTGATGCTGCTTCTGCATATTTAGTTGACACCAAAGTCTTTATCCTAAATAAACTTGAAATGTTTGAAAGTGCGCATGGGCAAAGATGGTTTTCAAGCAGTGAGAGCACAAATGTGGGTATGTGGAGCTTGAAAATGGGGTGGGGAGGGATTACTCCTACTGATAGTAACTGAGAAACCTATATTTCCCTTGTTTTAAATACAGCTGGTAGTAAGGATGCTTGTATTAAGTTGAAGAGAAGAACACCTATGTGTAGAAGTGGTAGTTTAACAAATTGGATTCCAACTAGCCACGATTTTGCTGTTTTATGTTCACATTATGTCTTACGAAGCTAAACGGATCAATTTGGCAGAATAAAGCAACTCCTGAGATGAGGATGGCATAAATAATGGAGTCTTAATGGACATAATCCTGGTAAATCGTTACACTAAATAAGCCGTGTTAATGGCGAGGTGATCGCAGAATACCAAAACATGTTGGTAGTGCAATATTAGATGGGATTTTTAAGGACGTTATGAAATGCAATAGCGTGGCTTTAGTAAAGCTGCATTTGGAGCAGAATGCAGGTGAATATGAAGTCTTGGCTATTTGAGGGACGGCACTGATTGTCCCCAGGGGGAGGGCGGGCGATGGTCGGGTCTGTAGTTACAGAGCGGCGGTGTGGGAAGTGTGAATTTTTCAGGGCTCAGTATTTTAGGAAGAGGTGAACCCTTACTGCAGTGACAGCTAGAAAGAAATTGCCAGCCTATGGCTTAGGTTTCTGCTAAAGACCTGACAGCGTGTTATGGATTGATGCTTGATAGACTCTCGATCAACTTGAGTTGTGCTCCAAAACAAATGTGGTTCCCCTCTCCGGCGAAATTAATGTGATCAAATATTGCCCTTATCTCATACCTGAGAAGAAATTACTTTTGCTGCTAGATTTCATTTTCATTCTCGAAACTGATTTATGTGTCTTGGTAAGCTGATAACTTCAGTAATGTGAGTAATCCTTTATCTGAAAATTGCACTGGGTAAGGTGAAAATTTGGAGTTAGAGGAGGGAAGAAGAGCAGGAGCGGTTCGGTCTCTCTTGGGGATGGAGAAGGAGCGGATCCAGGTGCCTCGGTAGCTGGAATTCACCTCCTGGCACCCTTTCTATGAATTACCCGTGTACAAATCTCTCTTGCTGGTTTGTAAATGGAAAATATGGAGAACCGGGGGGAAGAGAAGTCAAAATTAGTAATTTAATCTTGGTGGAGGCAGGTTTGATGCTGGGAGGTGTTTTGTTCCCCCCGGTTTATGTATTTTACGTTACTTTAAGTATCTCTATATTAGTGTTGATGGTGAAACCCCTCTCCCGATTGCTTTGCCCTTTCCCTTGTGTCCTGACTTTTCCTTCCCACTGGATTTATTTGTTGTATTTTCTTCCCTGCTTGCAATTTTTCCTTCCCCTCTTCCCAACAATCCTCTTGCACAGACAAGAGAGAGGAGGGCCGGGAGCCGAGGCCTCTGCTGCTCAACCTCCTCGAGCCGATGTTGATGTCGCTGCCTTGGGTGAGCGGGGTAAGGTGTGACTGACAGTCAGGGGCCGAGATGGAGACAGGTGAGGGATCTTCCTACAGCAGCTGCTGGATCAGGATGTCTTGGTGTGCTCTGGCCACAGCAAACTTTGCTTTTTGATAAAGAGACGGCTCCAGAAAGCTCTTTCTGTTCTTAGTGACTTGCTCCCTGCCAGTCCCTGCCAGTCTTTATGCCCAAGCAATGCCTCATAAATGCAAATATTTTTTTTTAACGAGATCTCGCTACGTAAAAATATTTTTCATTTAAATTTACGATTAATATTCTGCACTAACGTGCAAGCTTACCATGTCCTAGTAAAATTGTTTAAATAAAAAGTGCCTGTGAAGCCATTTCTGATTAAAAATTAAACATCAGCTTATTCAGTTACTGTTCTCCCTCTCACGTGCTTGTGCCACCAAGCTCAGCTTCAACATCAAAAAGCTGCTTTAAGTGCGGTTCATCTTAAACAGAGACTGTTCTGGATTGCCAAAAAGGACTATAAAAACTTCAGTGCTGGAGGGTACCTGAGTGCAAAGAAATCCCTTCTCCCTGGGCTGGGCTACTTGGAGCCTTCAGTGTTCAAACCATCAGCTAATTGGGATACTGGAAAAACAGAAGCAAGTCTCTTTTTTCAGTATTTGAAAAATGGTGTAAGGGAGAGTTCTTACGTGCACTGAAAAATCCAGGGCTGGACTGTGGGTGCTCTGGATGTGGCAGGGGGGCGAAGCAGAGAGCCTGCCTGAATGTCCTTAGAAAAGAGGCTACTGGACAGAGGATTGTCGTTTGGGCAAATAAAATACCCACATCAAGGAAGAACGTATATGAAATAATTTTGCATTTCTTCTTTTAAAGCGATCGGGATGTCCTGGGTTTGAGCGACGCCCATTGTGTCTCGGAAGCGGCGCTTTCCTAATGGCTTTGTGGGTTTCCTGGATGTCAAAGATGCTAACGTGTTTGGCCTTAAATTACAAATAAACGAGGTTTTATGCTGTTCCATTTTGCAGCATGTTACTTGTAGAGCAGAGCCCTGATGGCAGCAAAAGCTGCTGCAGCAGCTGGGGCACAAAAATGGCTTAAACCACGGAGCTGGGGCACAAAAATGGCTTAAACCACGGAGCTGGGGCACAAAAACATGTTGCCAAAGGGGACAGAGGGAACCAAGATGGACTGTTGGATCCCTTTTGGCAGGGAGATTGGGACGAGGTGGATTTTTTGCCGTTTTCTTTAGTTTTTTAGTTGTTTGGGCTCTGAGGAGTGGGTTTTGCTGGGGCAGCTTATATTTAGTGGTGCAGCAGACAGCAAAACTTTGTTTAATAATCTTCAAGACTGTCCGTTGACTCTTCTGCTTATAAAAAACAATACCCATGTCTTGAGGCGCAAATGAAAGCAGACTTGTAATTCTTTTCTGGAAAAAAATAAATCTTTCTTTTGTCCAAGGATATTAATTTAACCCCTGAAAGTGACTGTAGATCTGTTCTGAGCAAGAACTTAAGATAGGACTGGCTTACCTCTTAGAAACAAAAGCATGACCTGCGGATTCCTTTTAGCAATATTGCTAGAGCATCATGATAACATTTATATTTGGTCTTTATTTTCAGTATTTTGGAGTTAAGTGTGGTTTTGTTTGTTTTGAATTCTTTTCCTCTGATTTTGTTGTATGTTGTAAAAAAAAAAAAAAATTAAAAAAATCACTTATTGCGTTACATTGTGCAAGAATCGAGGTTGCTCCTTGTAAGCTGTAATCACATCGGTTCTTGGGAGTCTTACACTTTATCTCAGTTTTATTCCTTATCCTACTGCATATCGCAGTGTTCAGTTTTTCATTGCTGCAGTTAGGGCAGGATACTTATTTTTAATCTTTTTTAAAAAGTGAGCACCAGCTTTCTCGAGTGATCTTGACTTAAATGCCTGGAGCTCTAAGGAAAACATACCAAATGCCATGGTGCTTCTGATTAAAAATAAAATAATAAAAAATTATGAGAGCCCATAAAATTGCAGAGGGAAAGCATGAAAAATTCAGCTTCCAAAGTGCTTTTCTTGTTCTGAGATAAGGGTGCTCTTTATTTTAGGGTTATTATGACAACTGCCTGTTTTCAACTCCTTCGGGAGTTGCTACCAAGTGAGCCCTGTCTGGGTGAACATCCCAGCACCATTAAGGATGGCGATTACTTGGAGAAAGCGGATAATTTAGCATTTCTTAGGGCTTAGACAGAGAAAATTTTTATGCAGTATGAAAGCCAGCAATCTGAAATGTTGTAAAAAAAAAAATCTCTCCGAGCTCAGAAGTGGGCACTGTGGGGCTTGGTTTTCATTTGGACTGATTAAATGGTACTCGCAACACTTCCCTTATCCGTTATATCTTACGCGTATAAAGCTGTAATTAGGATGGGGAACCCAAGTGAGGGCAACTTGAGCTTCCTGGTGAAAATAACACGTGCAGATTTTTCTCTGTATATGCAACAGAAATTCATCCCTGGAGATAAAATGGGTACATCAGGTTTGTGTAAGATGGAAATAATTTTAAATTTGAAATAAGAGCTGGTTTGTTTTCTTTTTTTAACAATCTTCTGTTATTCAGAGCTGGAGAAGACTGGCGAATAGGCACTGTTGCCTGGCTGCATTCCATTAAAACTTTAATTTTAAGCCTATTTATTTTTAAAGACATCGAGAAAATGGTAGTGCCGACTGCAAACTTGGTTTTTAATATGTGCACAGCTGAATATAAAATGAATGCTATTCAGATGCACTAATTGTGAGCAGCAGAATTCTTCCCCTCGCCACGTTTCTTGGTTGTGCTATGAAGTCTTCAGACTTACCTCCACCACCTCTTGCCTTAAAAAATATTGAGCTCTGGCACTCAGAATCATCTGCTGAATATTTTGTGTGTCTTCCCCTCCCTAAATTCACGTCACCTGTTCGTGTTGCTTTAATTGGGGGAAAAGCGTGGTAAATATTAAACTTTTCATAGTTTTACCTAGTAAGAAGTGTTTGCGCAGAACTGCCCCAAGCTTCTTGTTGTTGGGAGTTAATGGTTTAGCAGAGCGGCGTGGTGGCACCTTGTCTTGCAAAAGCAAGTAGAAGCCAAGAGATTTGACGTTGGTTTTGTATTCTCTGGTTATTCGCTGGCTGGAAATGTTTGAACAGAACAGCAAGAATGGGGAACAAAAGGAAAAAATTGGGCCACTGCTCCCCTGCCCTCCATTTCCAATGTTTTTGCTGGCCTTTGGAATTCTCTTTCACCATTCTGCTCCCAGTTTCTTTTTTCAAGGCTGACCCCGTGATCAGAAAATTGAATTTGCATCAGTTAGAAATAAAACCTTTTTTTCGCTAAAAGATGCAGCACTGTTTCTTTTCGAAGGCAGCATTTACCTTTCACCTTCGATCTTGTGAGCTTGCAAAAATTGCCTTGTCTCCTGTAGCTGGTGTGTGTGATGAGGTGACATTTTTGCAGTTCAGATTTCTCCCTTGTAATAACATTTAGATTTGTAACTCTGGTTTCCCATTTGTCTCTGTACCGTTGTGTGTGTAGCAGGGTATGGATTCTATTTTATGAGTTTTGACACTTTGAAACTTGCCTTATACTTGAAGTTGAATATAAATGTTTTGCTCCAGGCTGGCTAAAAAAGGGATTGAAGAACAGCAGGGTTTTCTTAAGGAAATGTAAAATGACTGGGTTGGGTTTGGGGGTTTTTGTTTGGTTACTTTGCTTGTCATTTGGTTTAATTTGCCTTTTAAAATCCAGGTGTGTCTTTCCCTCTGGCCAAATGGCTCTTACTTGCTGTAGTTGCTTGTAAGATCTACCCACATGTTCTGTGCCTTGGCACTCGAGGTGCAAATATTTCCTCTTAATGCCGCGTGCTGGGGAAAGGCTGAAGAGGAATTTGGAAAATGTTCTAAGAGCAGCTGATTAAGCAGTTGGGATATGACAGCAAGGCGTGTCAGCCAGGTGTGTGCCAATGCATAATACTTCTAATTTGCTGTTTATTAGACAGGTTACACACCTATTTCGGAACAGCTAATAAACATCTGCGACAGTTATTTTCTGTAACTTTTCCTATTTTAGAAAAAAGAATACAAGCAAATATCTGGTTGAGGGTCAGCACTAGAATCCTCAACTGGAAACCATTTGTTGCTCTGTTAACGTGCTGTTCTTATTCGACAGGATGTTTCGCCTTCGATTTCTCCCCATCGCAGTGGGGCTGGCTGCAGCTTCGCGGCGTTACCATGGGACGGCTCATCACCCCAGGACGCGGCACAGGCTCGTGGTGGCGGCTTTCGTAGGGACGACTGCAGCAACAGCAAGTGTCAGATTCCTTTGGCAGAGGTAATATATAAATGTGTGTATATATATTTTGCTGGAGGCCTCGTGCGTTATTGCTTGTCCTGCTTCTGTGTGGAAGGAATGGTTGTTGCTGACTCCCTGTGGAGCTGCTTTGCTGCTGTGAGTAGCCAGAGGGATGTGAAGAAGCTCAGGGCTGAAGAGTTTTCCTCCGTAGCCATCCTCAGCATGGGCTGTCTGCCTGTAGTGGGGTTTGCTGCCCAGCTTCGTGGTGATGCTACACGGGTCTATGGTGTTGTGCAAAGAGATAATCTGTTTGGTCTGCCAACCTGGATTGCTACTCTGACTTTCTTCGCGTTCTGCTCGCTGCTTCATGTACAAAATAGAGCAGAGGAGCAGAAGGGGACGGTCCATCTCTTGGTGCTAAGGTAGCTGCATGCAAGACTCATGAGTAAGCACCAGAGTACACCTACTCTGAGCAATAAAGCTCAAAGATTGTTTTCGTCACTGCAAGGAAAAGGGATATTTGTGCTTGTCTGAGGTGACCTTCACTGAACCTTGGGCCCATGAAATAAATCAAGGACTCCCTTCTCCTCCCTTGAAACGTGGAAGTTGTGTGGCACCAGCAGTGTCACTTAATCTCATAGCTGCAATTAGAGTTTGAAAATAAAATCTGTCTTATTTCCCTTCCAATATTTAGGTTATTAATTGCCATCTCTCTGCTCACCTGTGTTGTGGCTAGAAGGCTCTAGTTTTAGTGGAACAGGAGGAAGATGCTGCTAGATGTTCTTGCTGTTGCTAGAGCTGTCAAACCTCTATGTCTGCTCAAAGGAGTTGCTCAGGCAGAGGAAGAACACAGTGATCCAGCACAGCGTCATCTTATGCTGCATTTTGCTAATAATGTGCATTTACGTAGCGCCTCTGTATCCGCAGGACCTGAACGCCTCTGCAGGGATGTCCAGGAGAACACCCCTGTTCAGGAAGGGCACTGAGCAGCGCTTTTTCCACTTAAAACATCCTCAGTGTGACTGTAAAGTAGGTAGGACATCGTGTCCTACGTAACACCGGGTTAATATCTCCCTCCTGCAGCAGATTCGCTTTTGCTTTTTAACAGTGGCCAAACTGCCAGTTGTTTGCTTTGCGTCTCACCAGCAGGAAGGTGCTGCCTGCAGCAAAGAGCCGCTCAAGTTATGAGGAGTGTTAGGGCAGAGCTCATTTCAGGGACTGGTTTTTGGCTCCTGGAGTACTTGGCTGTTCCTTGGAGGCTCCTGGGCATGCTGGCTGGGCTTGACCTTGCTCAGCTGAGAGCACTGGTAGAAATCAGATAAAGGAGAGGGAGGCTGGTCTCTTTGGGCTGTGATCTCCCAGTCCTCATCAGTCTGGAGAGATTAACTTGCTGTGATTTTTTTTTTTTTTTCTTTCCTTGCTCTGTCTCCTTTGTCTTTTATAAATTTGTAAAGCACTAAACAGAATTGTACAGATTTAAGTATTCCTTTCCTATATTAGCTGTGAAATAAATCCACAACGTTTAACTGTAAAACGAAAGTACATCCAGGCTAATGGTGTTACTTCAATTACTTGGCATACAGCTGTGGAATAAGAGGAGGAATAAAACTGATATGTGTGGTGTAGAAAATACTTCATACCGATGCCTGTAAAAGTTTTAAACAGACTCTCAAGTAGTCATGTTAACATTGTTTAAATAAATGAGGAATGAGAAACGGCGAATTTCCTTTTGTCTTTCACAATATATGAATTGCATGATAGTCAAGTTTAAAAATAAGTGTAGATGAATTAAAAAAAAGTTTGTAATGACATCCTGGGTTATTCAAGTACTTATATCCTGGGTTATTACAGTAAGTAGCATTAAGTATAGGGAATTAGTTCTAAAAGGTAAATATGTAATATATATAGCCAGGGCACAGGGATCGAATAAGCCAACTGTCACTGAAAATGTAATTTATAGACTACAGAGAGAAATGTCCATGTGCATCTGAGTATTTACACTTAATAGTAAGTGATCTTGATTAATTAAATGTTGCAGCAGTATTTAAATGGGAAGCAGCTTAGGGAGGTCCTTGGCATAACCAGTTCTGTTGGTGCAGCTGGTGTGTCGCGGGAGATGACCCGTGATTCTCGTTTTCCTTTGGTTAATGAGGTAACCGTGATTTGTTGTGATAATGACACTCTCCTGTGCTGCATAAAAAATCAGTCTCTGAGGGGTCCCACAGGTCCCAAGTGTTGCTCTCTTAGTATTGCAAAGAATTTCTGTCCCTTTGGCGGATGACTCTAATGAGGAATATGCGCCTGCTAATATTCTGCCTCGCCTTGGATGGCCTTTTAACGAAGCTGAGACCCCTCCAGTGCCTTTCGAGTAAGGAATGCAGAAAGCGACGCTCTCCTGCAGGCTGTCATTGAAGTTGGCTTTGAAGGTGAGGGATGTCTCCCTCTTTTTGTTTTCTTAGAGTTGTTTTTCTTTACAGGTAAGACATTAAAGATGTAACAGGCTGGATCAAGAAGCAATTGTAAGTCTTACGCTTCTTGGGCGAGGTGAGTACTAGATGAGGCGGTGTTAGAGAAAGGGAAGTAATAAAAGGAAAAGAAAATTTTTTGTCACCTGCACAGAGCCTTGTGTAAGTGCCCCATCTCTTTATTGATATGTGGGAAGCACACCACATCTCTCATAATAAACTTAATAAAACCTCAAACTTTCTGTTTCAAAACACATTCCCTGTGTTTCTGATGGTGATGAACCTTGCTGAAAGGGACTAATATGGGAATGCCTGTATGTGAGCTTACCATTGCCACCACTTGGCATGAAGGCAGGACTTCTCAGGTGGTGTCTGAATCTCATGTGCAGCCTGAAACCAATGTATTTCAGCTGGATTGTGTAGGTTATGCTTTGAGCAGAATCAGGAGCCAGTGCTGGGGAAAGGAAGCCCACACAAAGGTGGAGGAGAAGTCAAGGATTGAAAATATTTATATAAAAAACCCCCAGTGGTTGTGTGATGTGAGAGGAAAGACTTGATTTTGTGTCTTCTAAGGCGAGAGGTGGAGTGATGGGACCTTCACATTTTGATCTGCATCTGTGCGTCGCCTCCTGCACCGCCATCGTTGCAGGGAGTGTTGGTCTTGTTGCCCTCACTGTCTTCCGGGAGATCCTGCTGCCTGCTTTTCGGGGAATATATCTTATCTAAATAATTATACAACAGGAATAGCTCACGCTGCTCTGTTCTGCTGTGGTGAAGAATACTTCAGCAATGCAAATAACTGAGCTTAGAAGACTAATGAAGTTTACCCTTGCTAAGCAATAACTTAAACTCTGAGGATTTCCAGCTGGCAACAGAAGCAATTAACTATCTGGGCATTTGTATAATGAACTGTGTTAATTAATTGAAATAAATATTGGAGCAGTCATTGGCTAATCTAAATGAGGCATTAATGTATGAGAAGTACTGAACCTCACAGTTTGCAGCAAGCTTAGTGTTTATAAGAAATATTCTGTTATTGCTACTTGAGTAAAAGTAGTATTCTTTTTTGCTTCCTTGTGCTTCCTTGTGCTTCCAAATACTGATTTAGGGTATTATTAAAGGGTCACAAATATCTTTGTTGTGCTACGAACCTTCCTGGCTGAACCTGTGGCCGGTGGCCATCTGAAAGCGCTTAAATTGGCATTTCAGTGCTGAAGCTTCTCAGTCAGCCTAGTACTGAGGGAAATAAGGGAGTGAATGTGCCTTTGGGGAGCACAGAAAGATCTCTTTAAGTGTGGTCCTGCAAGTATTTGATTATGCTTAATTTCTTATCCTTTCTCAAATATGTTAGTGGTAAGAATGAGAGCAATACAACTGTGTTGCTCTGGAAGTTGGTTAGTGAGATCTTTGCTACCGATGTGTTTGTGTCCAACGTGTTATTCGATCTTGTTTTGCTGCATCTCCTTGGCCTTAGTCTGCGCTCTTCTGGTTCTTGCCACATCCTGTGCCTAAGTTGAAGCAATTAAGCTCGAGATGCCCATCTCCAAGCCCTAGCAGTGTATTCTCATTCTGTTAGAAGATCTTCTTTTTCAGGGTCCATTCCTCACCAGCAAGCTGAGCTGTTTTGGCACTGGCTGCCGCTTCTGCAGATTTCTTTCCATTATTACCATTTCTTCTTCCACTCTTTTCTCCTTTGGCCATCTTGTACCAAGTGCTCAATTGCTTTACTGGAAGATCTTCTGTAGGAAAGACCCTTTGTCTTCCTTGCTCTGCTGACCTTTGCTGCATTTTGTGTTTGGCTTTTCTCCGTCGGCGCTTCTGAAATTCATTTTGAAGACTGAATCAGCCCTTAGCAAACTCTGTTTAAGAATGCATTGCTTTTTTTGCATCATTGTCTTAAGGGCTTTAGAGTAATTTGCCTGGAATACATTTTTAATGGCAGAATTGCTGGAAATATCTTGTGCCAGCTGGAACTGTGACTTTAAAAATCTTTGTTCTAACAAAACAAAGGCAACCGCATAAATCATAGTCAAGAGGAGAGAAACCTGGTTTATAGCTATAAATGTGTCAGGTACTACTTAACCTGATGTAGGAGAGAGAAGATGAAAAAAATGTGGGTATTATCCATGCTATTTTTATTTTGAGAGCTCTGCTCCATTTTTTTTCATTCTTTGAGAGGTGATAAACTTAAGAGACGATCCTTGGGATTGCTGTGCTGAGGGTTTTCTCCTAAGGCTTGAAGACACATTGATCTATGAGTGGTGTCTTGAAAGAGCACTGTGTCCTTTCAGGTGGCTTTTGGCTTCGTAGTATTTTTACCCATGAGCATCGGGGGAAGGAAAGAATCTGATGCCAGGGAATGAGCCAAAGTCAAACTGGAGTCAATTCAGAAAACATCTGAGAATGACCTGAGCTGACCTGCAGAGCCCTGGATCAGTGCGTGTTCATAATGTCTTATTTACATTTGATTTCTTCCCCACGAGGGTGATGAGGCACTGGAACAAGCTTCCCAGAGCAGCTGTGGATGCTGCATCCCTGGAAGTGTTCACGGCCAGGTTGGACGGAGCTTTGAGCAACTTGGTCTGATGGAAGGTGTTCCTGGCCATGGCAGGGGGGTGGAACTAGATGATCTTTAAGGTCCCTTCCAACCTAAACTTTTCTATGATTCTGTGAAATGTTACGTAGCAAACTGGAGCTGGAATTTGCGCAGAGAAGCCAAGTGGAAATGCAAGAAACTGCTTCCCGAACTGTCTTGGTTTGCTGCGACTTTATGGGGAATACATTTTGAATTCTCTGTCTATTAAGAGGATAAGCGTCGTTTGAACCCTGGGTCTTCAATGTGACTGGAAATGGCACTTTTGAGTATTTTTTTTTTTAAATACAGGTGCCCTCTGGTGGCCAAGTTCACGCCTGCTGCCTCCCCTTTGCACCAAATAACTCAAAACTACCTGCTCATCTTGCCCAAGTCCCCAAGAGCACATAGGCCGACCTCCAGGAGACATCTGGAAAGCAGCACCTCTCCAAGAAGTCACATCATTTGGGAGCTGAGTAGGGGAATAATTTTCTGGCTCAACGGAGGAAGCACAGAAATTGTAAATATCACTTAGTTTTGATTAGTTCCTGGTTTGGAAGTGCCAATGCAGTCATCAAGTGTCACACTTTTCGGGTCTAGTCTTGCCATGGCTGTCACCTTTCTTATGATATTCAGTGTCCACCATCACTCAGTGGTCCAGCTGCTTTCTGGGCTGTGCTAAAGGTTGGATCTGTGGGGAGGAAGCAAAGAGAAAACTAGAGGTGGGCATAATGTTCATTAATTAAGGCTTAGAACAGATGTTAGCCCAACCGTGGGGGTCTTTTATCACTTTTTACTTTGGTAAACCTCTCCAGCTTGAGCTGTCTCCTGCAGTTGGCTGTTGCTGAGACTTGCTGGTAGAAGCTCTTCGTGCTTTTTTGGTGGGATCATGTGTTATTGCTGCTTGTGGGGCCAGCTGAAGAGAACAAAAGGCTTGTGAGGTTGAGGTGGCTTTTTTGCAATGTGATGCAGCCGATCTGTTTTCACTCTGCCAAAACAGCTGAGGGATTGCACGAGGTACTGGCTGGGAAGGGAATAATGCTATTAAATACCATAGAGTTTGTTAGAGCAGAACAGTTTTAAATTGGTATTAATATAGACATAGCAGGGAATTGGCCCCTCCTTGACTTGCAGCTGAATTTGTTGGGACTTTTGTCCCGAGAGCGTGAGGCCAAACTCTCAGAAGCACGCAGCTGTGTGAGCGCATCCCGGGCCAGAGAGGGAAAAGGGGTGCCAGGAATGACCTTCTCTGCTCTTCCAGGTGTGAATTCAGTCTGACCTGAGAGCTGTGATGGGTTACTCCTGCGGCTGACCTCCTGAGATCTTCCCCTGCTCTCTGCTTGTAGCTAAAGACTGGGTTTCAGGGGAATTAAGAAATCTGAAGGGTTCTTGTTTCCCCCACAAGGGATCTTGTAACCTTTATACCTTTTCCCGTTAGCCAATTAAAGGTTTCACACTCCTTTAGGTACCCAAAGCAATAAGGTGTCCCCTGCACTTAAGTAACCCCATCTTGCATGTTCTAGCTGTGAGAATCAGTGGTCAGACGCCTGAAGCACACTTCTTCCCTGCTGACCACCTCGAATTCCTCTCTATTTCTGGTGACTTATTTTATATCACTTCAGGCCTTGGGCAACACCACTTACCATAGCTCTACATTTGCTCTCTTGTGTTCTGGTGTCCTGAATGGAAATGAAGATAGATGGAGCAGCATGGTCAGGTAGACAAACACTCTTGTTGGGAGCCTGTAAAATGCTCTGGTGTGGAAACACCTGCTTTGCTCTCTGCATGTGAATAAGCTCACCCATTTCTTATTGCCATGCAGGACTGAGCCTGTAGTCTGCACAACAAAAGCAGGTGCTGCAGTGATTAATGTTGTAGCACATCTTCTCTTAATGGCTTGTTGCATTGGTGCGGATGGTCTGGGAGAGGGAACAGATGCTGGTGAGAATTCATGTTCCTTCCCTGCCAGATAACTGGGTGCTGGGGCTGGTCTCAAAAGTTCTTCACAGTGCTTAATTATAGATACAGGCTAGTTAAACTAGATGGAAAATAGTGTGTTTTGGATTAATGAACTCATGTTCACATTTTATATTAGTATAGAGACCTGATATAGCTGTCCTTACAGGGAAACTAAATATTTTCAAGGCACTTTTAACTTTCAACATTTTTTTTTTCTCCAGTGTACATCAGTTTCTGTTCAGTTAATATTTGATGTCTATAACATCACATATACACGCTTGGTGTGTATAACGTGCCTGGTAAGTGAATAGTGCTTCTGTGCAAATGAGCTCCTCGATTGTCAAAGGTGCAGGTAGGTGTAACACAGACAAGTTCCCAGAATTACTTGGCTTGCCTCAGCTAATCTCTGCTTGAGCTCGAGCTTATCTCCCCCTGATTGAGCAGGAAGAGCCCACTCAGTCTTGATTTTTTTTTTTAGAAACCATTGAGGGAACAGAATCTGTACATCAGGGAAATGGCTAATTATGTGCACTGTGAACAAGGCTCTGTGTTATTCTCAGCCTCAGAGTATGCTAGTGCCTCCCTTCAGCCGTTTCTTGGCTTTGTTGTTAGGTTGCAGAGCTTTTCAGCTTGTTCCTCTACCAGGAACACAAGCTATGATCAATTTACTCCTTCATCTCAGCCTGGGAGGAGTAAGCTCTTTGACTTCAAAAAACTTACCCTACTAAATATTTAATTTGTGGCTTTTGATTGAGTAGGATTTAGAGAAGAAAAAAATGCTTAAAAGCTGAAGAGCCTGAGCACAGTAGCCTAAGAGGGCTGTGCTGGTTGCCAAACAAGAGCAGTATTTAATATTTAGACTTGATTTGAGACTCCTGTATTTGTACACACAAGGCTTGCGTTTGTCCTTAGGCCTGCAATGATTAGCCAGGAGTTACGATCAACTGATGATCCGCTAAAGCGCAGAGTGTCTTTCACAGGCGTTAACGTCTGGTATGGATGAAACCAGTCACGTGAACACGTCTGTGCTCATTGTGCTTGGCTGTTCCTCTTGCTTTTCGAATGTTTTGATGGGCATTGTGTGCTCGTGCTTAGCTTACCCAGCAAGCGAGACTGTAATTTCTAGTGCTCTCTGAATCTTTATTGATAGATGGCTTGGGGACCCAGGGACGTTTTTCTCTAGCTCATTAATAAATGAGGTGGCATAGGGCCAGGAACTTACCCTTGGCAGGGCTTGGGAGAAGCTCAGCCACTTGTTGATGATCAAATGCTCACATCTTGAAGCATGTTATTAACTAGTTTTTAATCCACTGAATGTTTTGTGTTGATTTTTGTGTTGCTCTGCCTTATTAACCACAATATCATTTAGTGGCAAGTGGAATAATACAATGTGAGAACTTGCTTTTATTAAGTGAGTGCTGAAGCTGTTGTCAACAACTGGTAATCTCATCAAGAAATGGCATCTATTTAGCATAAGACTTATTTTCCATAAGCCCTTGTTTCTGCAGAAACCTTTAGAAAGACCTGAGTAGGAGATAGATTTCTCTAGTGTTGCTATGTTGTACAGACCTTCACTGACATTCGAGTGGAGAGAGTCTGTCTGCGCTCTCTCTTGGGAAGTTCAGGACATACAGAATATAAAGCATTATAAACAGCATAAGTGTTCACTTGGAAATATAGCGTTATGGCACTTCCAATAACACAGTAAACAATAATCTCAATTTATTACACGCTCCTTGTTGTTTCTGATAACTCAGACAATAAAAAGATCGTGTTCTCTCATTGCTTCCTCCTTGGGTCCTTCTATATCCCTTATCAATTATCTACAGTATCTAGCTTTCCATTTATACGGAGTATATTTAATTTTCTCTTCCCATCTTTTCTGTTTCCTTATTTCTACAGGGTTTGTTTTCTTCTGAACTAAAGTTGTGAGCTTTTTCACTTCTATTTTTTAGCAGTTATGGCATCCTTATCACCCTTGGGTATAAACTTTGAATACCCAATAAAATAATCTTCAGCAGTTGGTAGCTGTCATTCTAAGTCAGACTTACTTGTATGTGTTGATCAGACTCGTAATTTCAAACTGATAAAGCCAGGCTCATACAAATCCTCAAGTATTGTAAAAAAGAGTAATAAAAAAGTGGAAAGGTGTTCTGTGTTTGAGGGCACCTTAGAAAGCTTGTGCCATCAGAGACTTTGCTTTGCCTCCCTTTTTCTTTCAACCTGTGTTTGTTTTGTTTTTTGTTTTCTTTGAAAAGCAATGCTGGTGACAGCAGCAAGCTTGCTGTCTTTTGTGGGGAGACCAAGGACAGAGAAAAGGATGCCAGCTGTGATCTTACCAGGTTTACGTGGTCATCCTCCCTCGTGCTTCTCGTTATCCCTGCCACCCTCGCTGTTTTATTCTATTCCCTTGCTGGACCCACCTGCATTTGGCCAGGAGCAAATACAAGGGGAGTTCCAGCTGTGACAGAAAGTGGCCACTGCTCAGGTTCATCTTCTTCAAGGGACTTGAAGCTGAGGTCCTCGAGCGCTGGCCTGTCCGTCTGCGCCCACATGCTGGTGCCTAAACTGGGCTGTGGCGGAGGTGAGTGGGAGGGAGTGTGAGGAATCGGCTCGTCTGCCGCCAAGGCAGAGCTGGGTGCCTCCGAGCTGGTCGTGACAGGCAGCTGTCTCGCCTATTTTTAGCAGTTTGCTGGTGATGGAGAAGAGCGGTGATGGAATAAACCCTCCCCGGTAGCTGATTCCAGTGTTCCCCTGTCCTTATACAGAACCCCAGACTGGTTGGGGTTGAAGGGACCTCTGGAGATCATCCAGTCCAACCCACCTGCTAACGCAGGGTCACCAGAGCAGATCACACAGGATCACGTCCAGGCAGGTTTGAATGTCTCCAGAGAAGGAGACTCCACACCTGCTCTGTCCCGTGAGTGGGGTGACATCCTGAAAAACTGGGCTGTGGATCTTAATCACTTTCGGTTAATTTCGTATTAAAGTTTCAGCCAACTAATTTAGTTGAATATGTTTGAGCTGAGTATAAGGCGGAGCTCCTCACTGAAAGTGTTCGTAGTCCCTGGAGGTGGCCTATGAATGTTGTGTCCAAGCTTGCTTTTGCATTTCAATATGAAAGTCTGAAGTTTTAAGTGGCTTTTAAACCTTAGATGTCTCCAGATGTTTATGTCCAGGGAGAATGGCAACTCCAGTCAACTGAAGGACACATCTGTCAGGCAGGACTCCTGTCCTGCTGCTTCTTGGGTGGCAATGTCCTTGCTGACACCTGAGTGTGCAATTTTTTTGTTAGATCCCCTACATTTCCTTCCAAGACTAAATAGCATCTGA
Organism: Caloenas nicobarica; assembly: GCF_036013445.1. NCBI lineage: Eukaryota > Metazoa > Chordata > Aves > Columbiformes > Columbidae > Caloenas > Caloenas nicobarica. The sequence continues at coordinate 36,254,339 of NC_088251.1, read as the reverse complement.
TAGCCAAGTACTTTTCTACTGCCTTCAGGATTAGAAAAACTGAGCACTGTTATCACTGGCACAAAGCGTTGTGATTTTTAGCGCACTGGTCTGCTTCTCTCACTCGAAGAAAACTTTAAAATGAGAAATTGTGATTTCTCTACTTGGAAGACCTGCCACTGTGGCGTGTTGTGCCAATGCCTGGTATGAGTCCCAGGATTCTTCGTGGATATACATTGCATGGTTGCATGCGTTTTGGCTTTCCCAAAGAACGATTTGCTAAGTGAGAATTTAGTGTTGAGTAGCCCTCTGTGGTAGCTAGCTGGTTTTCTTTGGGGATGATGAACCTAATCGTATGCTTGATTGTTGGCTTTCTCTAAGGATTAAAAGAAGAAATTACTGAGTAGGTGGGAAATACAGCCTTTGCCTCCAATTTGATTTGCTGAGGAGGGGAAAAAACCTGAAGGGACTGGGAAGCCTGGCAGCCACAGAGAGAGACCGGCAGCTAATCTCGGCACATGGTAAAGGGAGCCTTTGTATTTTCATTTCCCTTTTGTGCAGAAGCTGTAGCAACATGTCTGCCATTGGAAAGTCGGTCTCATCCAAAAGGGAGGTGGAGAGTCTCCCTTGCTCATGGCCGTCCAACAGGGTTGGGTATTCCTGGAGCCGTGCGGTTTTTCCAACCGTATGTTGGCATCTGCATTGAAAGACTCCTTTATGTGGGTGCAGTATGGAAGATGCAGTTGTTGAAAGCCAAGGATTTCAACAGAGGGTGGTTGTGCAGGATGTAGAATATAGGGAGTTGTAGGTGTGTGCAGGGAGCAGATCCTTCAGTGGTTAATTCAGTGAGTAGCTGGGACTGTGACCTGGACGTGAGGAATAGCAGGTAGCGTTTGAAACCTTGCTTGAGAAGTAGACTACAAATTGAGAAGTAGAATTCTGCTTTTTGAGAAGTAGACTACAAATTCTGCTTTTATTCTCATAGGTAATTTTACTTGCATGCTTGGATGTAACTGTAGAGGGGAGTTAATTACCTGGATATCTAAAGGGGGGAAAAGCCGACTGTAATCAAAAAGCCTGCGCCTGTATCGCTGTAGCCAACTAGCTTGACAGTGACTGAAGGAACATACAGGATTTGCTGGAAGTGTTTGATTTTGAATTTGATCTATTCTTCCGTGGTTTGCTAGCTGTCGGTCAAGCATTACAGGAGCAAATCCTTACTGATACAGCTATTCCATGGCATGTTTAATATGGAATAGCTTGCTTGTGTAGATAAGCAATCAATTTTTCTGCTGCTTTTCTGTCCCCAGGATCTTTTCCCAAGAGATTCTCTCTGAGCTACTTAGGACCGGTGCCCTGCCTACACAAGGGTTTTTCCTTGTCAGCGCTGCTGGTGCAGCCTCAGCTGGCAACAGCTTCTTCCAGCAACCTGCACATCAGCCAAACCCACAACCCTGCAAGGATGTGCTGGGGCTGATTAAACTTTCAGGAAAGGCTTCAGGAGATGTGCCAGCATGGACTTCATGCTCCGAGAGACAGATCAGCTGCCTGGCTCTTCTGGGGGAATTTATTTCTTTATCTTAAGGTGCTTGTGGAGGACTTGGGTTTGGAGCCTGTCTCTGAAAGTTTGCTTCAGTGGATGTCTTAAAGATGATGCTTTGCTATAAGACTTACAAAAACATATTGGCAAATAAAGGTGTGGGCTAGAAACCTTGGAACTGCTTTACCCCAGCCTTGGTGCTGTGGGTTATTGCATTTCAGAGCAATGCTGGGGTCTCGGTGGTTGTTCAAGTGCTTTTGGTACCTTGCTGCAGTAGTTCTCACAACAGGAACAGAAGTTAATTTGTTTTTGTTGTGATTCACTCTGTTCTTAAGTATGTTCTTTGGGAGTTTATTCCAGAATAATAAAGTTCTTGCTTCCCACCTGTGCTGTGGAAGGATTTGAGTTCTTTATCCCTTCCCCATCTATCCTGTGCTACAGCTGTTAGTGAATTATTGGATGCTGGTAGGGAGTGAGTTGTCTTTTATTTTGATAGCATTTAAATTAATTTAAGTAGCACCTACCCTCATTTCTGCTCCTTGGGAAATGATGCGCTGAGATTGCTGCAAAGCTGTGTATTGCTGAGGAGATGGGCACAGCCTCTTCTCTATTAATTTTATGTACCACATCTCTGTTTTTCAGGAAACTGGTAGGATGAAATATGCGTAGCCTTTTGCTTAAGGCTTGGAAGACTTCAAAAAAACTTGGTTTTTGGGTTTTTTTTCCCCAAGGCAGCCTTTTTTTGAATAAACTACAAATGACCACGTTCATAGTTACGGAGAGTACCAAAGTACTAGCCTTTGTCTGAAGGTTGCTGGCTAATGAGTGGCCCCATCACCTGTGATTAGTCCAAAATAAATCATCAGGAATGCAAATTAAAGGCAGCTTTGCTTAAGTTGCTGGGATGTTTGAGCTGTCAAGTGCTTTAGAAAGAGAAATGATTTTGTCAAACCGTTTGCTTTGTTGCTTGTGACACGTTAACGTTTCTTTAGAGATTATAATTTCACTGATGTTAATGTGGTCTGAACTCTGTCTGGTTATAAACTGCTTTACAAGTAAAGCGTAGGAAAGCCATAGCATTGTTTGGCTTATGGACTTATCCTGCTTTTTATTTAACTGCCCTGTTGCCAGTTGCAACTCTGCAAGTTGCTCACGGCTTAGACCGACTGATTTTGGGTATTGAGTCTTGGTCTACAAAGAGGGTCGCTGAAGATCTTTGTATCTGAACAACAAGGGAAAAGGGGTCCTGTGCTCTGTCAGAGTTGTATTTCCAACTTGAGAATAAACAACTCCAGTTCTTGTTGTCACAAATCCTATAGCACCGGAGTTTAGAAGAGTCATTGGTGGAAGAGGGAAATAAAACAGGTTGTCACCTGCTGGAGATAGGAAATAAATCAGCTGAGCTGAAACAAAAAGTCTGTTCTTTCTGCATCCTGCAGTGCTGATGGTAAAACACATTTCTAGCACTTTATATCAATCTTTTTTAGGGGAGCGGGGGTGGAATTTAGCACTAGAGGAGGTTTGGAGTGCCCTTCGTGATCTTTCTTGCATGTGTAGTTTTGGGGAAAGGGTACAATAATTCCCTGAGTGATTTGCTCTGGTGTTCTTGGTCTGGAAAAATTTACTGTGATTATTAGTTCAGGTTTTGGGGCATGGGGGTGGAAATTTGATCACAGCAGGGAAAAGCACACAACATTCAAAGACGACTGATCGCTTCTTTGCTTTTGCTTTGCAGTCTTCCACTCTGAACTGTAACAAGCATTTCCTTCAGGGATTGCTTTGCAGGGCCATCTTCGTAGCCTTAGCACTCCTCGTAATAATTCCCTACATCTGTGTTTTCTTTTCCCTGGAACAGGGCCTACGCAGAAGACTCGTCCTCTGTAAAACATGATCCGAGGGCAGAGCCGAGCGAGAAGGTGAAGCAGGAGGAGGAGGAGGGCAGCGGCACCGAGGGCGGAAAGGCCGTCACATCGGGCGAGGAGGAGGCGCAGCACGAAGGGAAGAAGAAGAAGCGTTCTGGGTTCAGGGACCGTAAGGTACCGAGCTTGGGGGCGTTACACCTGCAGCTGTCACACTGCAGCAGGAAAAAAAAGGAGAAAACTTGCAGAACGTTTTATTCAGATTGTGGTGCGGTGCATTTCTGGCTTTTGCTCTGTACTTGTGGGTATTTCTAAGGGACCTCACTGTTTTGGGAACCTGCTTTCTTGGCATGCAACTTGGAGTTTCTTAAACTTGTTTAGTTGGAAAGCACAGCACACTGATGCTCTGAAATGGAGACCTGTTTTCCCATCTACAGTTGGGCGTCCGAGAAGTGGCTCACTGACAAATTAAGGCTCCTGCCTTGATGGCTCTTAGGATGGGCCATGTGAAGCAGGGAGTCAGTGCAAAAGCTTTAAAACCACCTAGGGCAGCCAGCACGTGTGTGTCTGAGGCCATCCTGGGAACATAAACGGTGGAGGATGAGTAAAGGATGAGTGTGGAAGTGAGGGTTATAAGAAAGGTGTAGTTGCATTTTTCCTTTAATTATTCCGTGGAAATCTAGTTGTTGAAATACAGCCTCACTTCCTATTTGTGGTTAGTCGTGTTTCTCGATGCCTATGCCTATTTAATTCTCACATCAGACACGTTTTCAAGAGGAACAAAGCTTGAGTAATGAACTATATTGTCAGATTGTGACCTGCTTTCACTGTTGGGTGATCCTGAGAGCTTTGGGCTCCTCAGAACTGTCTGACAACTAGTTTGGGACTATCTGTAACCTCTGTTGTGACAAGATGCATGACTTGGTTTGATTGAGCATCCTGTAACCAAGAGCCGGCAGACAGCAGTATTTTATTTTTTAAACCTGTCTGGGTGTCAGTTTTATTGGGCTTTGTTTGATGATTTAATATCTTTGCAGTGCCAAAGAGGGGAATGAGAGTATATGCTCTTCACTATTCCTTTCTCTATGATTTGCTTCTGATAATTATGTTAAAGTCTGTATTCTGGAGGCTGCATCTCATTAGCTGTTAAATTGTGGATGGTTGTATATAGTGCCTTAACAGCTTTTCATAAAAAATTAAGAGCTGTTTTGTTTGAAGTTGCTGAATCACATTCTGTTCTTGGTTAGAGTGGGTAACACAGCTTGAAACTTCAAGCGCCTTGCCGTATTTGGGGCTCCAAACTCTCCCTGTTGTGACATGCTGGTGGTAGCTCGGTGAAGTGATGTTGTAAAATCTTATGCTGAGATATTCAGAATTGTCCAGGAATATGGGTTCTCGGCTTCTGCTAATTTTCTTGGCAACTGGGTGTCAGGTACTCCGACAGCTTCAGCAGGATTTCGACTCTTGCCAGTACCACTCAAGAAAAGCAGGTTATTTTTTCCAGTGTCAGCAGATGGAGGGCAGGTTGCAAAGAGCAAAGAAATGATCCACCTTCATCCACGCTCTTATTTTTTTAACGAGAACACTTGTTGATACAGGAGATGTAATGATGGATTTTTTTGTCTTACGTGGCTTGGTCGCTTCTGGCTGGGGAAGCCGGAGAACGTTTGTTTGCAACTTTTATTTCAGTTGTTAGGAGACGTGCCTGTGCTGACCAACTCTTTCCTTCCCATACTAGGCAGGGAGGAACGTGGCCACGTTTTCCAAGCCAGAGGCGAGCCAGGCGTGGGACAGTGCCCAAGAGGTCTGGTGGGGACAATGTGCAGCCTGGATCCCTTCTCAGCCTATGGCCTGGTGTCTTCTCCAGCGCTCTACTGAGGAGCAGCAATTTCAGCAGGGACAACACTTTCAAACAGACCTCACAAGCTTTTTTGTTTTGTTTTCCAACATCAGGCCTTTTCTCTCCAGCCTTAAGACAAAATGTACCTTCTGTGCCCTGAAAGCCAGCGTTGCTTTTGCTCCATTTAATTCAGGATGTAACCGGTGTTCTCCCAGCTGCCGGGTTCCGTGTTCGAGTTTGAGCGGCCCCGTTGTGGGCTTGGGGTTTGGTCAGCGGTTGCCCCAGTGAGTCATCTCAGGAGGTATGTTTGAACGTTTCCAGCTCGGATGACAGAGGAAGGTGTGCCCGAATCAGGGCTGCTCCCAGGATGGGCTGATCCCCTAATCACTTGGGTATCACCTAAGGATTTCCTGACTCTCCTATATGATTAAAAATGAAAAACCACAACCAAAACAAAAAACCCACAACCCACAGTAAAACCCCTTTCCAACTCTTCCCATAATTAATTGGAAACAGTGTGGGGTTTTCCATGAGGGGGGAAAAAAAAATTAAACTCAATTGAAAGTATTTAACGCTTGTTTGTTATCTGATGTTGCTTTTAATGAAGCTGATGATTAGTGGTGAAACAATGAATTAGGCATGACATCGCTATTTTGGGTAGTGATTCAGCGGAGAGGAAGTTGAAATATAAATCACTTGGCACCTGCTGTGGCTGGGACGGCTTGTGGCTGGTTCCAGGGCACGTGTTGTCTCGCAGTCTATGCAGTGTATAGGTCCTGGCTACATACGGGAGGAAAGGAAAAGATTGTTTGAATGCTCTTGCAGTTGGAAGGCTCATGAGCGGTAATACACGATGTGGGTGGGCGGACACGTTATTTAATTTGCTGAAAAGAGTGTTCATGCAGCATTAGGACTGCTTTATGAAGATTTGCTTGCCGTGTTTGCTGGGTACTGCAGGTACGCTCCCTTTGGAGTGTTAGTTGTGCCAAGGCTTCGTTTTAGTGTACGTTACAGTAGAAAACCCAAAGAAAATTAATCTTAATTAATTGCCCTGCTGAGGTGTGTGTGGTGGAGCTGGACTGCCAGAGTTCCCGTTCTGCTGCACAGTCAGGGAGGCCCCAGTGATGCTGTGGAATTGAACAGAGATGTTAATTTTGAGCTCTTATTTTAATGTCTGCACAGGATTTAATTTTTTTCCTTTTAACCTGAGGCTTAGGATGAATGTTGACTGTCTCAACAGCAGGATTACTTGCTTATCTTTCTCCTCCCGTCCCTGCTCTATTAATAACTGCCAAAAAGGGGACTCTTCCCTTTTTGGCCATATAGTATCTTTCTGGAGGCCCCTGATTACATGAGGCTGCAGTTGTGGGGGCAGGATGCGAGTTTTGGGCTGGGACCCGCTGCTTCAAGGGCTGGTGCGTACTGGGGGAAGGCAGCCGTCTGCCTGCACGCTTTGCTAGGAATTGTATTTTTGGAGTATTTCATAGGCGAGAGGTCATGGGAGGAGAGACTTGTCTGGGATGATTTTGCATCTGGATCATTTAGAAGTAGTGTAATAAAAAACCCTCCCAAATGGCGGTGTGTCCACCCCAATACATACGCACCTGCTTTTATTTGTGTAGAGGTTTCAGGGCACCCATATTATCGCCCACTTTGTGCTCGAATACGCTAGTTGTTCCTGTTTTAGGGTCTCAGCTGTTCCCTTTTTGATCTGGCTTCATGTTGAATCCAGTCCTGAAGCTGAGAGGGATGGGTTGTGGTGTATTTGTGAGTTTTTGCCAGCTGATTAGATCATGTTAGCAAAAATGAGATAATTGCGAGTTCAGCTGCGGGCAAAAGGGGAGAAGTGTTGGCTGTACTTGCTGAATTCTCATGGGGAAGTTTGAGGAAGAAGTGTGACTTTGGTTGTGATGAGAACAACCTGTGAGATACTAAACAAGCATTTTAGATGCTACTTTTTTTGTCTAGATTGTGAGTTATTCAAGACTGTTGTTCTTCGTAATTTTTAAGAAATGTATTTATCCTGAAAATTGTGGGGTTTGTGTATGTCACAGCTAATTGATGGAACTCAGAAGGCTGCAAATAATTAAAACATTAGCTTCCCACAAAACCTTGAGTAGGTGCACATAATCATATTCCTTTCTGAAACTCAAATTGCTTAACAGGTAGCACCTATTTCTTACACCGCAGTGGGGTTAGAGGGGCTGCTTTGAGCTTTTGTGGAGATAGCAGGTCAGCTTGGCTCTTTGGCCAGACGTGGCAAACCGCATCAGAAGATGGTGGTCATTAAAAATCCTTAACTTCCCACTTGGCTGTCTGATGCTGCTCTGAGACTTAAGGCAAAATGAGACAACTCTCCACCTGCTGTGCACCCTTAGGTCCTCTCTTTGCAAGGGTGTTCAGCTGCTTTTGTTGGAGGAGGAGAATCCCAAACCTGCTTTTATATTTCTCCTGAAGCCACAGACTGTATGGGGACAAACCTCTGGGTTTGCAGATCTGTTTGGAGCTCTTGTGCTGCGCACTGAGACACGAGACATTTTTTAGCCTGTCGTGTGGCTTTTCGAGCTGTGTATTCAAAATCGCATCTTCACGAGTGCCTGAGGAAGATTTTAATTTTGCAGTATGCATGGATAGAAGACAGGATGGCAAATGATCCAGGAAAGGGCCAGGTAGTAAATGGATGCTTCGCTTTTGTTGCAAGCGATGGTCGCGGTGAACTTAAAGGTTGCAGCATGGATCTGAACAGGGTGTTGGAAAATTGCTGTGCCTGAAGTCGAAGCAAGACATAGACTGTTTAACATCAAGAAAATAAAGCAGGGGCCTAGAGGATCACCCTGAGCTTGGGATAGGCAAGACTTGACAGTAAAGTTGCTGGGAAGAGCCTCGGTGAAGATGTCAGTCAAGGAACAACAGCAATGCTCACACTCTGAAAGTGAGAAGAAAAGCACCTGACAGCAACAGGCCTGTCAGTAGCATTTTAGTGAGGTCTTAGACACAGAGATCTGTTCAGATGTGAAGGCGAATGGGGTGCAAGATGGTTTTGCTGGCAGAAATGTCAAGACTAATGTCTCTGGCAAGCGGTGGGGATGTTGAGTAGAAGAGGTGTGTCTTATCTAGCTGGGCTGAAGGAAAGGATTAGGCATAGTGCCTTGCAAGAAACGTTTTGCACAAGCTGTGAAGTCTTGGGCAGACAAGCGTTTTAGCTAAAAGCAGGCTGCGGTGGAAGGGTGTCGTGGATGGAGGGAGCTGGTTGTGGTCTGCGGTGGCCGCTCTTGGCTCCAGTCCTGGGCTTGACACTGGAGCTGGCTGTAGTCATCTCGCTTGAAGGTAAAAAGTATTTATGTGTTTTGGCTGATCGAGTTGGGTGGGGTGTTCTAATGAGGTCAGGTCGTGCTCTGGGGAGGAGTGAGATGTGGGCCTGCAACCATAAGTCAGAAGATCCTTTTGGCGTAACAAGTCACCACCTGCCCAGTGGGAGCTGGAGACGGAGTCACCTCAGCTTTGCAGCTGGAAGGAGCTGGGAAAGCGCGTGTTATCCTTCCCTCCGGTTTGGTGGAGAGATGGCGGATCATAACTTTGCAATAAAACAATTGCTTTTGATCCCTTGCCCTTATCTTTGGAGGACTTTGTGGACTGAAGCAATAAAAATGAGACAAAGCTTGATTCGAGGTGCAAAGGCTCGTAAGAGAAGAGAGGAGTGACAAAAATTTTCGTCTGTGCAGGTGGCTGCAGGAAAGAGGGATCTGGTTGTGGTGGTTGACGCAAGGACAGTTCTGTGTTCCTGATGGGCTTGATTGTAAAAAACAATGTCGATGCGAAGAAGAATAGGGGAAATGCTTTAAATGATGTCAAAGCCGTATCAGTGAGACCTTCTGTTTGTCCCCTGGTCGCATTTGCTGGAGATGGGAGGTGGACCAGGGGTAGGGAGGCTCTGCTTTCCCCAGCTACTTTACCCAAGCCTGGGTTGGGGAATTAACAGCCTTTGGCTTCTTTTATTAGAAATCTGAAAAATTAGAGAGGGTGTTTTCTTTCTGATAATCATCAGGGTGGGGAAGTTGTTCGAGTTGAAGGACAAGGCTGAAACAAGACCAAAGCCATAAATGATCTACAGATGCCTTGGCACTACCCTTGATCTTGCCTGTTCTATTCCAGCAGGTCTCTTTTTTTTTTTTTTTTTTCCTTTCTCCTGTGGCTCTTGGCCAAAGTACTGAAGGTTTCAAGTACATTATGGGCTGCTAAACCTGGTGGGTAATGCAGGAATAAAAAGCTGAACTACCAAGGAAAGTTTTCTTCTCTAATACATAATGAAGCGTAGGTCTTTGCGCCTTTTTCCTCCCTTGTGGCCTTATGTTGTGATTTCTGTTTATAAAAGCTTTCTGTTCTCTTTGATAAATTCTAGCTGCGTGTTGGGGAAAACAGTTCTAGGTACAAAAAAATCACTACTGGGGGAGTTAGCAAGTGGCAGATTGGTGGGAAGCAGTGGACTGAGTAAAGAATGTTTCTGCAGAATTTTGCCGACATGATAGAGAAGAGGAAAAAATGATGTTGGGTGACTGAGCGACCAGCTGCGGCTCCAAGTAGTTTTTTCCAAGACTCGACTTGAAAGTAAAGGTCTCTCCCAGCTCTCCAAGGCTTTTACTTCATTTATTAATCAGACCTTCAACACTGTGGTTAAAACGTTGAACGGCTTCAGATTCACAGATGGGATACTGGTGCTTTTTTTTATGTTCATGTTTAAAAGCTTCTTCAGGGACTTTGTTAATTTGTTTTTTTCCTGCTGCCATGAAGAGTCAAAACTTATCAGTAGTGAAGACTCTTCGTGTTTGTTCTTCTTAACTCTGAGATATCAGGAGCTGGTGTTTCCAGTTTTCCTGGTAGTTCCCAGGCTGAGGATAGGAGGGATTTTGTCCCATTCAGCGCTATTTCTTTCAAGTATTGTGTTGCTGCACATAACTTTGTTATGTTTCTAAACCCTTCAGAGGACTAAGGTGCTTATGGAAGCGTTGGGGGAGGAACCGTGCACATCTAATGCCGATTAAATTTCATTTCCAGGTGATGGAATATGAGAACAGGATCAGAGCCTACTCCACGCCGGACAAAATCTTCAGATACTTCGCCACTTTGAAAGTCATAAACGAGCACGGCGAATCAGAGGTTTTTATGACACCGCAGGATTTTGTGAGATCAATAACACCTAATGAAAAACAACCAGAGAGTAAGTGATGTGTCTCTAGCAATTGGAAAAACTGATACGGCGAAGGGGAATAAACTCTCTAGTCTCTGCTTACTCGATCTTTAAATTTCCCGTCAAACAGTTACGTTGTTGGGTATCCTCGTTATGTTGAGAGCTACAGCACAAAATTGGGGTTGCTGGTTAGGCTGCTGCCACAGCTGAAAAAAAGTGATGTTGGTTGGGGTATGCTGCTTGTTTTTTCTGGTCTGGAAAGCTGGGTTGTGAGTGTTTGGTAAGAGGTTGTTTTTTGTGGGGTGGCAGGAGGATTTTGCCAGTCTTCTGTTTCAGAGGAGATTTGTGGTTTGGGTGAGATATGGGAAATCGGGTTTCTTGGTCTCCAACAGTGTGTCTCAAAGAATGAAACAGGCTTTTGTCAAATTAAAACTCTCTGCAGGCATTAAAGGAGAACTTCAGCCCCCAAATGTTAACTTTTTGAGAGTGGGGTTTATGTGAAACTGTTTTTTGATATCTTACGTGACAGCTGCTGAATAAATACCGTGTACGTGTGTGCTTAGAAAACAACAATATGAAGTATATGCAGGAGGGAAGAAAAATAATCCTGGCATTAGTGTTAAAAGCATGTTGGTGAATTGATAATAAGGGCTTCATCAAGTCCTGAAAATGGCTGTAGTTTTCATATGAAGTACCTGGTTCTATTTTCAGTGAAGAAGTAGTTTGAGCAATAAACAGAAGATAGTGTTCATAGATGCTGAAACTTTATGTTACCATCTTATCTATCTAAAGCTCCTCGAATCTGATAATTTGAAAAGCAGTAGCACGTGGTTGAGGGCAAGTCTTCCCGTGCATTATTTTTGTCAGCCGGCTTAAAAATAGACAACATTCTATGTATAACTTCAACACACCTGATTCTCTTTTACTTCTTCCATGCAGTATATGTGCTTTGCGTTTTAAAGCGTGCGCAGAAAATAGGTGGAAGAGTGCTCGGAAAACACCTACTTTGGAGACAAGTGAAGGCGACTAATGCCAGATAACTCATCAGTCTTAGCCACTAAATTTCTGCTGTAACTATAATTATCCTGGATAGGTGGGCGGCTGAAATGGCCCCATGAAACCTGTTGTGCCTTTAAGTACCTGAAAATTCTGTTAGTCAGTGCCACAAAGCAGCCTGTAAGGGAAGAAAATTGCCTTAGTGATACTTAGAGGTGCTCTAGGAAAGTGGAGTGAGATGGAAATTTAGCTTTGGCTGGCCATCAGCAGGCAAAGCAGGAGAGCAGGCGTCTTATATCTGTTAGCTTGAAAATCTGTCTTGGGGACCGTTATTGTCATGGACTTGCTTCTAGACAAAGCTGCTGCTGGGGTGGTTCCCAATGATGCTGTACAACATCACAATCACGGTAAATGATTTTTTTTAATACATAATGAACAGTAGAAGTGTAAAAGGCTCAACGCTACGGTAAAGTCAAACCAGCCATACGCTTGTTCCCAAATGTTCTAAAAACTCGTAATAAAAAAAAAAAATCTGATTATAAAACCAGAAGTTAAAGGCGAAAGACTGCTACCTGCTGGCTGGTTTATTTCTGTACTTTACATCCGTTGGGTACTTGTGACTCAGAAAATAATCTAGATTATAGATTAGTAGGGAAATGGCGGGGCTGCTTTCTCCCTTAGTCACGACTCGGGTGTGCCCTCCGCCGGGGCTGAGCGTCCCACCCCGTCCCAGGGAGCTTCATCCTTCGGGCAGTGATGTAGCCCTGAGTGCTCCTTGGAAAAATCTCCTTCAGGTAGAGATGCAACCCGCTATAACCATACTAGTTGGGTAGGTTAACATTTAACACAATTACAGGTTGCTTTCTGCAGTCCAACTGACCTCAAGGTTTTCCATGAGTAATTGTTCATAGGTTTGTGGGGCGAAGCAATTGCCTTCTGTTCCTGTGAGTTAATGCGGTTCAAGACACGAGCAGGGCAGGGGATGCTCTGAATGCTCAAGGTGCTGGTCCTAATTTCAGTGAGTAACTTCTTCTTAATGTGTCTGCTATTTTATGGAGGGAAAATACCGTGGAATGTAAGTGATACAGAGTAATGAGGTATCCGAGTCCCTGTTGCATTTATTTCTAAAGCGCTAATCTACTGCGAGGTATTATATGCCTGATTAATTTTTGTGGATTACATAGGGGAAAGTTTGATTTATTGTCAATGAAGTGTCAAGTAAATTCTAGACTGCGTTTTGCTGGCTTGAGGAAAAGGAATGCCAATTCGATAGCTCCTGTAGATTGCTTTCTCTAGTTCAGTAAAACTTTTTACTGTAGCTTTCCCAAGCAGACAAGCTGTGCTTAAGGCGTGACACACTCTTGCTGAGCTTGGAACTGTCTGTCAGAATAATGGCATTAAACTTGGAAGCTGCTTTAAAAAAAAAAAAAATTCTTTATGTGCTATCTGGGAAGGCCAAGCGCCAACAGAAGCGTGCACAGTGATATCTGCTCCCTGCAGTCCTCTGTTTTTTTGGTTTTATTCCTCCCACCTCATCTCGTACCCGAGCGATAGCTTGGCTCCCAGACTGGATCAGCGGGGATGGTGGTTTCATACCTGACGCCTCCTTGGTATCCCAGCCCAAAACTAACCGAAAATACCACCTCAGTCTCTGGTGGGAAGGGTAAGGGTTTGCAAAACCCTCTGTTTTAGATGTTGCAGCTCTTCCAAGACAGGTTGGCTTTTGCTGAAAAAGGTGTATAAAGCCATGACACATGATCCATAACCACGCCTGATACCTGCAGGCTGTAACTGGCACATTCTCCGTAGTCTTACGTAGCTGTTTTCCTGTGTGAAGGTTTCCAAGTGCTTGGACCAGCTTGGTGGTGACCTGCTCTGGCCGTGTAGTTCTCTCCACTTCCCCAGGTGTCTCTGTGTTCATTCTGCATGGATTGTTTTCCTGGGAGAAGTGAGTACTTTGGGGCATCCAGGACTAAGAAGGAGCTGTGGCAATACTCAGCCACTACCAGGTTTTTTTGCTCTTTGCAATAAGGATGGAAAGAAGTAAAAAAAAGTCTTCATGTCTTATCACAACATGCTGTAACGAAGACAGGTTGTACCCAAACCAGTCTTGCTCTTCCATCCCAGTGTTAACATCCCTGGTTAACCCAAACTTCTGCCACATGAAAGGTGCCTTTCAAGAGCCACCACGCTCTGCAGCAGCTCAAATATCTGGATTGTTGCAGTGCTTGAGAGATTTTTTTATTTTAAGTTCACCCAGTAGGGTGGAGAGAGAGAGGACTCACCAGGCTTGTACAGATCTCTAAACTTGCGCAGAGTGTTCAGTGAGGACATTTAAGACCCAGAAAGAAACTACAGATGCTGAACTTGCCTTCTTGTTTGTTGATGGGGACTTGTTCCTGTGTTCTCCCTCAAATACATCTGCTGGAAGGGTCTTCAGGGAAAGGGTGTGAGTAAGGAGGGGAGGTAACTTGGTGGTTGTCTTCCAGAACCAGAAGAGTGAATAGATGTGGTTTGTTTTTTATTTTTTTTTTTTTTTCCTGTGAAAATGTCATTCCTAAGCAAGTATCATCTCTGAGCCTGTTGTGCCTGATATGAGACCCCAGGAACGTAGCCAAGGAGGAACACGTGAAAGGCGCGTTTTTGTGTGTGCTTATGTGATAGTCATAGGAAGAAATGAGTAATTAGGATTTCCAGGATAGATGACGGGATGGGATGGCTGGTCTGCGATGTTATGAATGTGCATCTCCAGGGAGACTGTTGGAGGAGAGGGAGATAGATGAGAGCAAAGTAGTCCCTTGAACAAAATAATTGTGGACTTTACCACAAACCTGAGAGTGGTGCCTCCTGAGAGATCTCTGGCAGCTCACTGTGTGCTTGCAGATTACATTGTAAATTCAGGGGAGAATACTCGTACAAAAATGAGAAGCTGAGTTACAGCTCTATAGGAGAAAACTTGGTCCAGCATCTTCTCCTGTAACGTTGCGTGCATGGTTTATAAGCAGGTTTTTTCTTCAGTCTTGGTAATTAGCCCTTTTGCTCCTCTACTTGGTGAGGGAAAAAAAAAAAAAAAGAGTCCATGTCATATATCAAGTGAGGGGAAAGGAAAAGCAGATGATAAGTAAATGTAACCCAGATAATGTGAAAAATCTGACAAGGGTATAAAGACTGAGGGGAGTTGAAAAGGTTTTTCCATCATGGTGGAAAACTGCTGACATCCCAGAGGAAATCATGGTGGTTTCTAATTGATCTCAGCTGTGTTCTTGGCATAATATAATTGTTCTTCTGGAAGCTCATTCGTTAAATATTTTTTAAAACTGCAACCTATAATCTGCTGTCCATAGCTTGCTTTTTTTTTTTACAGGATAACATGAAGAGCTCAGTAGTTGTTTAGATAATTATCAAGTGTCTTTTCGTTAATTAATAGAAATATAGTACGCATTTGACTTTAGATTTAATTTGAGCTGAAGAAGAGTAACAGCATGTTATTCTGTGTTTTTTTGCTTTACGTAAATAATTCTTTCTCCATTAAAACATCCTCCCCAAGCCAAAGAGGAAGAACTAAACACAAAGAAATGGTTCCCCTGTTGAACACCCTCTTTTCCCCATTGTGGCAGGCAGCGAGTGCGAGTCATTTTGATTTAGTTTGAAACATTTTTTATTTTTAGAGTGCTGCGAAAGTTCCATCACACGAATAAGAGTGGGGGCCTTTATTCTTAGTATTGCTGAGTGAGTGGTGTCAGTCTAATCTGAAATAACACAGCGATGCCACTTGCTTAGTGACTCCTCGGCAGCGCTGGCGTTTCTTTTGATCCCGTGATTGTACTTTAGGTGGTATCAGAATTTGCAGGAGCGATGTGTAGTGGTACTCAAAGATCAAAAGTAAACTAGCTATGGTAAACTAGCTATTGGTCCCAGAGAGGCTTTATGAGGCAGCCAGGTGTCCTCCTGAAACGATTTCTGGATTTCATTGCTGTCTCTCTTGGGGGAAATCCTTTAATCCATTTCTGAGAGAACAGTATTTCAGCCCCTGCTCTCCAGTGAAAGGAGAAAAAGCTCTTTTTTTACTGGTAAACATGCCTATTAGCTCGTGTTCCTGCAGCTTGGCAGCAATAGCCCAGCCAGGGGATATTTGTTTTATGAGCATATCACTAACAGACAGTTCTGGGGTAGCTTTAGCTCAGCACGCTGCCTTTTGAATAACAGAGATGTAATA
This sequence comes from Caloenas nicobarica, assembly GCF_036013445.1. NCBI lineage: Eukaryota > Metazoa > Chordata > Aves > Columbiformes > Columbidae > Caloenas > Caloenas nicobarica. The sequence goes on along the minus strand of NC_088251.1, from coordinate 36,238,724 downwards.
ACCGATATTCTTTCCTTTCCTTGTTCAGCTGTGATTGTCCTGGGTCGTGCAGTGTTTCCATTCGCTCTCCAGCCCACACAAATGCTGAATTCTTATTGTAAAGTCTTGGAGGAAAAGCCTTTTTTTTTTTTTTTTTTTTTTTTTTTAAATGTAATGCAAAGAAAGAACAGAGGCGTCAGGCAACCTCTTGCTTCTTGGTTTCCTTCTGTCAACTTTTAAGATTAAAGACTTGTGGTAAAACACGTCCATAAAAAAGAAAATAAACTGTGCTGGGAAAAGAAAAATGGATCGAGTAAAACTGTATGCCGTGAACATATAAATGCCCTTTATAAGGTTTTGAATTGGCTTATTCTGTTAGGAGCTATTGTAAGGGGAATTTTATAGAGGGTTTCAAGTGTGTAGCTTAGTTAATGCAACAGAGCAGAGGGGACGTCGTTGTGCATGGCTGGGGGAAAGAGTGGGCATAAAACACTGATGTGAACCGAGAAGTTTCTGCTTGCAACAGGTAACACTGATAGCAGTGACATGAAAAAAGGTAGCAGCCAAAGCCCCTAATTCTTGTGCTGTGTTTTCGTATGAATGTCTCTCCCCGATCTCCAAGAGATGTATAAACCAAGGTTATCGATTTTGCTTCTCGTCAGATGGGCTTGTGTCAGAGGAGGCTGATGTGATATAGGTAATTATAACTGCATTTCTGTAATTGCTGTGGTGTTGTAAGCCATTTCTTCAGCAAATATAACAGCGAAATGCTCGGAGCTCTTAAGCTTGAGGACAGACCTGGCTGCTTCTACACCCAGCCTGAGGGTTTGGATGCAGGTACAGGAAAGCCATATGTAAGTCAAGGTCCGTCGCTCTGTCCCTCGCAGGAATCATCTCCGCTTACCCAGGTGCTTTGTTTTTCTGTCTATTTTCGATACGTGCCACAGCAATCGAGGAAACACATGGAAGCAAACATCTCCGTGCTTGGGTGAACGAGGCTGGACCAAGCCGCAGTCTGGAAGCAAACTGCCTTGAATTCAAACCTCTGAATTTCACCACTGCGCTTTTCTTTCGCTGCCTGCATCACTATTGTAATTTATGGCTGTTAACTCTCGTGATGCTTTTCAGTCCACTCCAGCCATAGCCAATCACCTCCCCTTTTGCCCACCTCATGTTACACCTGTGGAGAGCACAAAGTTTATAACAGTAGCCTCGTCCTTTAGTATAGGTACTAGTATTCTGCCTTTTTAGGTTCCATTTGGCTGTTTTTAGTAACTTTTCTCTATGTACATACAGACTTGCATATTTATTATTATTTATTACACATTACGTATTCGCTACCTATATTTAGTAATATATATGATATTTATTTTATATATATGTAAAAGAAAACAGTTGTTCATCTTTTCTTGCTGTTCATCTACATGAGCATCCATTCATTTTGGGTCTCTTCTGAAACCTGTTTCATTTCCCTGTAGTGGTGTCCAGCTGGGGAGTGGGGGGGATGCCATTAAGACATACTTTCACTTGCTATTTTTAACCCGTGTCCTTTTTTAGCTTTCTGTGAGTACGTGTGTAACGTCGGGCTGTCAGGGATCTGTCTCGCAGCACTATTTCCTGGCATGGCAACAGGAGGTGTGCTTGAGAAATGACTTTATTACAACACGTGGGCATAAGCCAAGCTCAGCTGTGCGGTCCGCATCCAGATGGATGGGCAGGGGGGAGCTCAGACCAGATGACGTGTCTCTGGTAAAATAAGCACATTTATTAAATGAATCATGCCTCTAAATGTGACAATACTTACTGAACCACTTTTATACCCACAATCTTAAGGACGACAATATTCAGAAGATTATTAAATTCTGAAAATGTGTATGAATATGCAATTTGCACTCTATTGTCAGGCGCACAAAATATTGAGAAGGCGCTTTCTGGCTTGAATATGCACAAATCCAGAAAGCCCTCTGACAATCGCTTTGACCTTTGAAATTGGTGATGGAGGAGTTTTAGCTGCTTTGGCTCAGAAAGGTCGAGGGGGTCACCCTGCAGCGATTAATAACTCCGTTTTCTGCACTGTAACCATTATGAACCCTTTCCAGTAGATGGGAAGGGTTTTATTATCCTCCTGCACCAGCAGGTGACACAGCAAGCGTGGGAGAGGTTTTATTTTGGTTGTTTTCCGTCTTTTTTTCTAATTTAAATTGAAATGAGAGTGTGATAATTATCATAAAGAGTGGCAGAAAATGCATGGGACGTAACGCTGCGGAGGGGTTTTAATTCTTCAGAGAAGCAAAAATTGGCCTGTGCTCTCCCAAATTACTGGAAGTGCTTGGTTTGAGTTCTGCTTAATCTCCTTTCAGGGCACATCTTCCCCACTTTGGATTGCAAAGCTCAGACAATTAATCTTCCCGAATATTTTTGTCACTTTGCTTATATGTGCATTCATCAGTGTACGTATAGCCTGCTGGGCGTTGTGGATTCGATTGAGAGCTCTGTGCCTTAACTCTGCAGGTGCTGGGATTTTTTTTTTTTCCCCTCCCCTCTTCAAGTTAGAAAAAGCATGTTGTGATGGTATGAGAAACTGAATTTACTCGTATAAATTACCCCTCTACATGCCTTTCTCCAAAATGCCCTTCCTAGCTGAAGCACTCACTTTCTTATGAATCCAGCTACAACTTATCTCCTTGGAAGTCTATTTACGAGCAATTTTATACGAAAATATAAACAAGTTTTTGGATTTATTTGGGAATATCCCAGTTAATCATGGGAACAATTCTTTGTTTTCCCATTTGTGAATCATTCAAGAGGTATTATTTAAAATGGTAAGAGTTTTATGAACCTGTATTTACATGGAGCATCATGGGCAAAATGTTTGCCTGGTAATAGTGCAGAAATCTTGTACTTTGGGGTGGGTATTTCAGGCTCTTGAGAGGTGCTGGGAGCTGTGCTCCTACTCTCCCTGCTAGAAAGAGCTTTTCTTCTCTGACGCCCTGAGTTTGTTGTCTTTCACAATCAAAATACAAAATACATGAAGCAAAAAAAAAAAAATTTCATCCTTATACTTTCTACAGGTGTCTTTCAGACAGTGCATTTTACCTTCTAATCCTCACTCGAGCAGAAAATCCACAAAATGCTTACTCTTGCCCTCTAAGACCTTTATTTTTTAAAGTATCTTTTTCTTTCTTTTTTTGTCTTTCAGACCTGGGGCTGGATCAGTTTATAGTGAAACGCTATGATGGGAAGGTGAGTGTGTTAGACTATTAAGCGTATATTATTCAGTGGCTTTTTTAACCTAGAGTCCTTTAGTCATTACCTGTGTGTGGGTATAAGTTAAATGAAGTATTTGAAATATTCTTAGCTTTTTGTTGTTTAGTAGCATTGCGGTGCTTTTTCCATAATGACAGATTTTTTTTTTTTTTTTTTAAAGGGGTCTTATTTTGGTGTTTACAGATAAAATATTACCTCTTCTTATATACTAGTAGGCCAGGAAATTATAGGTCATGATCATGTTTCTGTGCTGCTGCTTCATGGCTGTTTGAGACTCCCGTAAATTACACTATATCCAGGGAAACTTGCTTGACTTTTCCCTTCCAGACTTACCTACAGGTTCCCAAAGGAAGGAGACGCTCCTGTGTTTTTATCTGCATCCCCAATATCTTTTTTTCCTCTCATCAAACAGCCTTACTCCCTTCCCCTTTTGAAGCCCAGGTCCTTCGTACAGCGGTACACGACCATTCTGGATGTTTGTGCTGTCAAGATATGTGTTGGTAAAATGTTGAGCATGCTCTGAGCTGGTTTTGTCCACCTGCCTAAGTGGAACTGCGGAGCATCCTCCCTGTTATTACGGAAATCAGACTCAATTAACCACATCGTTAATCCCATTGGTATGGAGGAGCACGGTAAATGCAGCTCTGGCCCTAGGACTAGCAGCTCATATCGACTTCTTGATGCAGATAACTGCAGGTTCGTTAATTTTGCATCATATCACCGTGAGCACATAGTGGTACTCCAGCTTTTAGCGATATTTTCATTTCATTGGTGTCATCTGTAAATAAAGCTTCTGTTTTTCCAAAGGGAAATGAATATCTCATCTCACTTCATTGCTGAGTGATGTGCCTGACACATAGTGTCAGCAGTTTCCAGAAAGCCTCGATACTGGAAAAAAAAATGCATTTAAAGCTTTATATAAACACAGTGTGGGCTGAACACATGCAGTTCCTTGTCTTGTTTTGTGTTTAGTAGGGAAAGGTAAAGGCAGGAGATGGTGAGATGACAGGGACCTCAGGTATCAGCGGCGTACGAGAGTTCTGGTTACCCAGGCAGCAGAGTGAGGTTTGGCTTGAAAACAGACAATTGGAAAGTAGTATTTTGGCAGTTAGTTTTGACGCGTAAAACTACGAAGCATGTTGTGAACACTTGTTTTCTTCTCCCTGTGACACAAACGCATGTCTGCTTGTCAAGGTTCAAAAAAAAATCCCCAAAGAAATGGAAAAGTACATATATTCTTTGCGAAATATCTAATGTTTCTCCCTCTAGTTTGTCAGTCTATTTTGCATCTGCTCACTTTCATCACTTGATCTTGTCAAGCTATCGCACTCATCCCTGAGGCTTCACACAAACAAGACTTGTTTGTGGGGAAGAAATGCTGAATCCCACGCTATTTTTGCTAATCGTTCCTCTGTCCCTGCGCGCTCTGCAGCCGGTTCCTGTCACGTTGGACAAAAGAATCAAAGGCGATCCCTTGGCTGAACGCAGCTTTCTGTTCCTCTGCCCCTCGGTGCTGAGGGCTTGAATTGCAGCACGTTTCAATGTGACAGACGCGGTTGTTGAAAACCCGCAGTCGGTGTTTGGGGTACCGTGCTCGACTGTGCATCGTCATCCACGCTCTGAGCATCTTGCCGTTCAGCGTGGTGAACACCCGGAGGGTGGACAACAGGCATTCTTCACTTTTTGCGCTAACCACCTTTCGCTCTGACCTGTAGCAGAGTGAAATTGCTTTTTTAATGTAACTTAGGGATGACGATGCTGCACTTGGATGTCTGCGTGCTGTGGTTTGAGTAGTCTGGAAGCGAGGCAGCAGATTTAGGGTACTGCAATGGACTTGATCATTATCTTCTCCTCGGACCTATTTTTGCCACAGTCTAATAACACCCTAGGAGGACTTTGTGCTGTTGAAAATGAAGAAATAGAAGTTCTTGTTTGCTTGGCTGTTTGCTTAAAGACATTTGGGACTGACAAAATCTGACCGTGGCTATTAGAGTAGTGGTGATGTCCAGGTGAGAGGATAATTTGAGGAGATTATTAAATAAGTTCGCCTTGGCTCTCCCTTGGTAATGAAAGAACCTGACAGCAGATTGATCTGTCCGATAGCATCGTGTTCTCATTTTATTGCTTGCTTTGGGCTTCAGTTTAAAAAAACAACACTGTCTTTATGCATCAAGCACCATCTGAGCTGCTGCAGAGCTGACCCGGCTCATTTGAGTTTCTCTTGCATAGTGACACTGGAGGGATAACAGTCCTTTTGCATCTCTTCCTTCTTGCGTGTTGCCCACTACGTATTCCTCTTGTATTCCTCTACCTGGAATCGGCTTTCTGGCGCTTTCCCTTTGCACGTTGGCAGAGCTGATGAGCTCAAGCAGAAGGGCAAGAGGTCCATCGTTCCCCTAAGCATCCTTCCAAATGTCACACAGGGGTAAGGGGACTTGTGATCAAAAAGTAATAGACTTGCTCAGTGGAAATTTCCTTCTTGTTTTTTAAGGTGAGAGGAGTTTGTGAGCAGCCAGATGCAAGCAAACTGTGGTACTGGAAAGTATTGATAATCTGCAGGCTAGATCCTGGCTGAAGAGTGGAAAAGATAATTAATTTTAGTTCCAAGCAGAGATGTATACCCAGGGTTGCATGCACATAACAATTGAGAAGGAGATACGGTAAAAAGAATAGAACCAGCTGTGCAGTCAGTTGCCTTTTAATTACATATTACAGGACAATGTTTTAAGTATCAGTGTGAATTTTGAGCACGTATGTTTGAGATTTAAATGCCGCGGCATTAGTAAGGAGATGCATAAGCCGTTCTTTTCGCAGAACCAATTTTATTTACGTAAAACTACTGTCAAAACAACTAATTGGCTGTCCTATGGTGGTTGGGACTGGTCTTGCCAAAGGATTTTATGGAGTGCTGTGCCTCTGTATTGTAACTGTATCAGGTTTCTGATGCGTCTTGCTGTGGATGTGATTGAACGCTATGGTGAGAATGCAATACCTGGTTTTGTTTGTGTTGTTTCTTTTTTTTCCCTCTCCTTCTTCCTAGTGCTAATTTATAGAGTTGATGCAGAGGGAGGTAAATGTTATTGCCTTATTAATGAGAACAATGCTCCTGTAATTTGAGCCGAAATGCCTTTTCTTCACTCATTGTAAGACCAAAAACCCTGGAGACATTAATCCAGCAAAATCCCTTGGCGAGATCTGTTTGCCAACATGAGCTCATCTTGTCTCTGACCTGCTGCTGGGCCGAGTGTGTAAGAGGAAAAAGAGACATTGATTACTATAAATTCAGAGTAGAAAAAAAAAATATATATTAATCAGGCTGCAGACATTTCCGAGTGTTCATGTTGAGCCTCAACAAAAGACTGATGTGAACGGAGACACCATCTAATGCGTAGCTCAGGGTGTGGTGGTGTGAAGATGTCCAGACCACTACTGCTCATCTGCTCCCATGTCTCTTTCTTCCTCTTGCATTTTGGCTGTGGGAAAGCAAATGCTTTTTTAACCCATCTGTGGGAGAAATCTCTCATGCTGTCCCTTCTCTCATCCCTACCATCCTGAAAAGCACACTTCTGGTTAGGAGGGGAAGTCCTGTTTAATTTATGATGTGCTGTTCCCTTGCTGCTTAATGCTTGTTAGGGCTTAGGAAAGGGGGGTTTTGAGAGTGACGTGGAAATGTTCTTTGCACATCTGATTTGCAAACTGAGGCATGGGGCTGTTTCATCACTCTTTGCCCGCATCTTGCTTAGCAAGAGGATAGTAGAAATATGCTTCTACTAAGTAGAAGTATGTCTCTTAGCACAAGTAATGTGGCATAAGCTTCATTAATGTTACATAAGTTCTAATACAGATTTTGTTTAACGTTTTCTTTTTTTGTGCCCTCTCTGTTTACTTGATGTTTGGGTTTTTTGGCTTATGCATTAACGATTGATGAGCTTAATCTCTCAAAGAAGAAAAGCAGCGATGCTGTTAGTGGTGCTCATCTAAAGCCTGAGCTGCAGATCCACCCTGTTTAGAGCAATTCAGTCCCTATCCCCTGGATCCTTTGTGGTGCCTGTCACTGGTGAGGTGGCCTGGAGTCCCACAGCTGAGATTTCGGCGGTGGAACATGGGGGAAAGGTGGGAGCAGAGGCAGAAAATGGATGTGGTGGGTACACAGCATAGATCTGTCTTTGTGCGGTTGGGCGCTCACACCGAAGGTAAGCTGTAGTGCTTTTAGAAGACCTCTAGACTATTTAGGAAAAAAAAAAACAACAAAGCAACAACACAACACCCTAGATGGCTTATTAGTTTAATAACAAATACACTTGACTTACTCTTTTTGTTCTCCTGTGGGGAAAATTTCTTGCTACTGCTTAATAAGAATGAAAGCCTTCGAGCTACCAGCAGCAGCTTACCCTCCTGCTACCATTGCTGCAGTAAGTAATTACAGAGGCTTCCAATGCCCTCTAATTAAATTTATGGATTAAGTATTTCCTGCCAGCATTTATATTTACATCTCTAGATGTTTGGAGATGCTGTAGAGTAATGCAGAGCAACAGCAAAGTGAAAAAAAAAAAAAAGGAAAATACTTCAGATGGTTTCTGTAAGGGATGGTAAAACATCTGAAATTTGCTTCCACTGTATAATGCAGTTGACTGACTGAGCCCGTTAACTGAGAAGGATACTCGGTCCTTTCTCTAGCTTAGACACAATGAAAACAGGTGAGGAGTCCTCTAAATCCAACTGTACAAGGTCCTGCCAATGTCTATGGAGTTCTTAGGGAGGTGGTTTAGTGACAGTGTTAAGTTAATGGTTGGACTCAATGATCTTGAGGGTCTCTTCCAACCAAAATGAATCTATGAATCTATTTTTAACGGTGTTGGGAGTAAATGAGTCCCCAGTGTCAGCAGTCTGAGCTGTTGAGTCGAGGTTATGGCTTGATTGGAGATACCTTGAACATCTCTGTCGAATTTCAGATTTCCTGCTTTAAATTCCTTCAGCTTCTGATCTTAGTGTAGGTAGTTTTTCACATAATAACCAGAAATCATCTTCTTACGTAGATAATAAACTATACGAAAGTTCCTCTGCTGTCCCCAAAAGTGTCTTAATGAACCGCCAGGGGATAATTCTTGCCCGTGAGCCTTTGTGGAAGCAAGCAGAGATGCAGTTTATTACAGATAATCAGCGAATCTGGGCTGAGCTGACGTGATTTTTCTTTTCTTGACTTTCTTTGCTTATACCAGTGTCTGTGGTTTTGAGTTTCTTTGCTCGATAGCTTTTTCCTCCCAGCCAAACTTGGCCCCCACATATGCTTTGGTTACCAGTTTTTAGTTAGGTTTTTTTTGTTCCTTGCTGCTTCTTCCCTGTTCATTGGGAACTGTGCAGATGCCAAATGGCAAATTCTTCTCTTTTCTCTTCTTCATCCTTCCCTAGCTCCTATACCAAACGTTCGTGGCATATTTCAGTTTTGACAGAGCTCTACTTGCTGTGATGTTTTTGTACCACTAATTCTGTTGCTCGTTTTCACAGGGCTCGTTTGACAGGCTACTAAAATGCTCTGGTTTTTCCATGTCCTCTTTTATTCTGGTTTCCAGGTACCCGGCGGGTGTTTCTTCCAGCTACTAATATCTCTGATATTTGTGTCTTTATTCTAATTATGGTTTGGTTTTTTTGATGTAACCAAGCATTACCTCATTTTCTTCCCTTTTTTAACCCTCTCCCCTTCCACCAGGATTTCTGGCAGGTACAAAGCAGACAGCATGTGCTTTAATTAGTTTGTGCTTCAGACCTCATAATATGCACTTTTCATGTAAAAGGGACAGTGTACGCTCACTCCTGCTCCTTTAATAAGTAATCCTGAATCCTTCCCTTGATCCTCAGCCTAAAGGATTTATTTCTAAACATTTGAATTCAGCCTGTTAAGAGCGCAGTCCTCAGGGTAAGCATTAATACATGGCTTTAGTAATGGGAACATCTTTGAGCAAAGCTCAAGCATGTATCTCCCTGTCCTCCTGTTTTCATTGTATCTTTTGAGGCTTCCGACTTATTTCTGACTTATTTTGCAGTTTGATGAAACTACAATAGGCTGGCTCTGGAAAATGGCATTTTCTGCCCGAGGCCGCGGAGTTACTTTTGCTCTGTGAGAAAGGCCAAATGCTGTGAGGAAACATCAACTACTAGAATGGGTATAAGTTTGGGAAAGGTTGTTTTTTGCAAACTTTCTTGAGTTTTCCAAGTTACAGAACTATGCAGGGTGAACTATGTTAAAGAATATTTTAGGATGAAGATATTCAGGTGCTATAGTTCATAAGGTGGTCTCTAGGAAAAGGAACTGGATAGCAGAGGGAAGTTGATTAGTAAATAAAAAGGGCAATGTACTCTAAATGCTTTGTTTGCCCTGTAGCTTCGTGATGGTGATGAAACCTGTAGGGGAAATCAGCAAAAAATAAGCATCTTGGTGACAAAGTGCCCTTAAGTGGGTACGTATGGTCCTTTAATTAGAAAGTGGTTTATGGATTCACTTTTTTTTGCTTTAATTTCTTTGATAGTTTTGCTGGCATTAGATTAACGCTTAATACTGAAGCGACACAAAACAGAGCTCCGAAAACTCTGTCCTTGGGTGACAGGGAGTTGATGGGGAGAGGGAAGAAGGATGGATCGAGCAGGGTGGGAGGAAACGTTTCAAGGGATGCTCAACCTCACCGACTACAGGAGAAGGGCCCATCTGAATGGGAGAAGCAGGTGAAGAAGGAAGGAGGAGTGAGGGAGTGGAAGGCAACGGCAAGGTTTCCACTTGTATCTTAATTTGGTTCCTTACCCATTTGCAATCATGATGGCAATCTCTAATTGCATGATTACATGCACTTTTTTCCCCCCGAACCTCTTTCTCATCTGGTGGGTGATTAGTGTTGAGTGTTTGGCCCCGACCTCGTCATCTGAGCCAATGTTTAGTACTTGCTTTCCATACAGAATTATTATTTTCCTCGTGTACTTTCACACTAGAGTTTTTATCGGGGAAAGCGAGCAGCGTGCTTTATCAGCATAATGAGTTCATCTCGGTAATGCAGGCTGAAGCGAGGGAAAGCAGAATCCCCATTTCCCACCCGGAGACCTAAACAGCCATTTAAATTCAAAGGTGCCAAAAGTCAACTCGTTTTCGAAGCGTGATTTGAGACATCAAAGACCTAATTTTAATCCTCCCCCACCACATTTCTGTGACGAATGCCGCTGTGATCCTCCACGCTGTGATTTCATTACCCTGCAGAGGACCGAGCAGCAGTGTAGACTGTCCCTTTTCCGACACATTTCCTATTCGCTTTTCCAGCAGGGGTTTCTCCCTTGCATGAGAGGTTTGCTGCCTGCGAAGGGTCGGGAAAGTCTGTGCCTTTTTATTTTTGGTCGTACAGAATGCTGGCCTTGCATTTCAGGTGCCGTTTGTTTTAAAGGTGATGAATATTTACGGCCTTGCTGGAAGGAGGTAATGCAGATTGCTCTTTCCAGTCTCAGGAGACCACCTCCAGTAATAATTGCAGCCCAATTTTTGATTCTCTGTATGTACGTGTCCAAATTCAGAGGGGCAGAGCATGCAGAACAACTTCATCTATGCCCAGTCTCTGTATTTTTGTCCCCCAGTGTATATATACAGACAAAATAACCCCCAAATCAAAGGTTTTAAAATACTCTTTATCAAATTATACTCCTAAAAGGTCATAAGTGGCAATATTTATCTGCCAACAGTAAATTTTAAGCATTTTCCCACCAGGGTTTGCCATGCAGAATCTGTGTTTGCCTGTGTTAGTATGTAGACCTCATAGTAAATTATCTAGAGCCACTACGAATGACGCTGTGAACTTTTCCACTGCGAAAAGCGGTTTGTGAGTTTCAGAAAGTCCTTGTGCTCTTTCCGTCACAACCTTAAGTACTTTTTCTTATTTAGTGGCAAATAAAAAGTGATATTAAAAAAAAAAAATCCCAGGCATCTTAGGTGGCTTATTGTACATCCATGTTATGAAGCTAGTTCTAACAACCCTGAGTCCCTCAATTCTCCCCCAAGTCTTTATTTTGTCCATGTTTCATAGCGTGGGGGGACCTCACCTACCTCTTTTTCCTTAAGGACTTTCGAACATCTAGGCTGAAAGGCATAAATCTGTTTTTTTGAAAGCCTTTTTATTTCTTTATTTCAGTTTTCTTAATGGTAGGTAGTGAGGTGCCAACCTGAGTTGTCGTGAAATGTCTAAATGCGTGGCTTTGGTTCTTTAAAGTTTGTCTTAAAAAAGAGCAAAAATTAAAAACCTCCCTCATTTCAGAGCTTCCCGTTCAGCATTTTGATGCAGCCAGAGTTCAAAGCAGTAGTATTTTAGTTACTGTAGCAGGCTGCATTGCCTGCAGTTTTCACTGGCATTTTTAAGGGTTTTTCTCTCTTCTTAGAGAGACTTAATTTGTAAAGAGACATATCCCAAAATTGTAATAATATGGAGGGTCATCTTTGCCTTATAAAGCCAGAAAACTCAGAAACAAGGAAACAAATTGTCTGTATTAGGCAAACACGGATATATATTTTTTTAAACTCCTACTGAAAAATGAGAATATTTCTTTTTGACACTGAACATGCAACATTTTAACTTCTTTTCCTATACGCCTACAGCTAACCTTAAAATAAATACGTTAATGGATGTCTTTTAAGCGGTTTGCATGACTGAAGGTGGTCAGTTGGAACTGAAAGAGAATCGCTTTGCAGCAAGGTGACTTCACTGTTGGAAATGTTCATGGTTTTGTATTTGCTTACACAAAATTGGTAACCTTAAAGTATTTATTTTAAGAAGGAACAAACTGAGTACGATGACATTTGTCAATAAAAGATGGTTATGATTCACCAAAAATTCCCTACTAACTTACGAAATTTCTTTCTGGTCCTGGAGAAATACTCATTATCTTGCATGCACTTGGATATTTATTTTGTTGCAAGTCACTGTCGAGCGGTCACATAAGGCTGATGAATTCCTGAAGCTTTGGTGTATATGAGTACAAAGGTGATGTTGAAACATAAGTTATGTGAATAAACGTGCCAAGCATGTTTTCTCCTCCAGACTGAAACACAGTCGACTTTTAAGTGATTTACCAGGAACGTGTTTTTCCCAAAGCAGCAAATTAAATGCTGCTCGTTAAGTAGTTTCTGAAATGCAAAATGAAGTGGAGCTGCAAGGATTTAGCTGGTAAAGCTTTTCCAAACACGCTTTAGGAATGCGAACACCAACACCTTGTGTCTGTCTCTGCCTTTGCAGCGAAGGCATCCCTTCATTTGCAAAAATGCAGCTTTTTCTCAGATTTGCATTATTAACATGTTACACTCTTCGCTTAGCCCTGGGAGAACTAGTTTAAAATCCCAAATAAAGGTAATATTTGCCAAGGAATGAGTGGGGTTTGGGTTTTGATTTTTTTTTTGTTTTGTTTTTTTTCTCCCCAAAAATCCTTCATTACCCGGGAGCTGTACCGTGTACTTGGCTCCAGCAATAGATCAGTTTTGGGGCAGAATATGTGAAGTTTGTGATATATCTTCGTGTGCTTTGCTTGCAGGCAGCCCTGGAACGCAAGTCCAGGGAGTTGCCTGCGTATGGCATGAAATTTTTTCTTTCTTTTTGGAGCACACGGGTTCGGGGGAGGTTGGTTGCTGTTACTGATCCTTTCAACCCATGTTCTGGTGCTGTTTGTTGGGCTTGGAGCCTGAGTTGGAAAAGGGCAAACCAAGCTTTGTATTTTGAAATGCGAATATGTTGTTGTTTTTTTGGTTTTTTTACCCGTTGTCGATGTCTGGTATTGTAAAATAATCTGCCTGAATGCCTGTAAAAAGTAGTTTTATTCCACTGAGACTGGACTGGCAGCTTTTCACTGAACTTACACAGCCGTGCTTGTGCTGAAAGCAATGGTACATTTGGATTTATTTTTCTTTTTACGTGTTAATTTGGATGTTTGCTTGTTTGTCTGCTTGTAAATATGAATCTGCTGCTTGAGTAAAAAGTACATCAGACTTGTGAACTGTTTCCTGTGCTTGCTCACTCGTTAGATGCTCCATTTCGAATGTGCTGAATGATCTTAATCAATTACTCTGTTTTGGGGAATGGCTTTAACAGAGAAAAAATTCTGAAGTGGAAGACATTCGACTGTTCTAATGGAGTACTTTGGGAATTATGTTGTGTTCAGATACAAAAGGGTGTGAAATGTCAAAGTTGTCCTGAAATTGTGCAGATTTGTGAAGATGCCTTGTCTCTAAAAGAGGATGAAAGCTTGGAAAGATGTTTTTCCCTACATTTTCTCATCCCATGCATTACTTTTCTGGCTAGAAGGGATGGGAGAGTATGCTGGAAGGAAAGTAGGATGTGGAAATAAACTAGCGGTCTATGGGCGGTGGGTTGAGGTGTTAGTGAGGACTGGCTTTGGGTTTCTCCACTTTGAACTTCGAGGGATCGCAGCAGTCCACGTTTTGCTTTGGAAAGTAGGTAGATTTTTTTTTTCTTTGTAATTATTACTTTCCACCTTTTTCCTTGGGGTTTATAATATAATCGTGTAGAACATAGTGTTTAATTATGGGGAACGACCCTTGAGAAAGATGCTCCCGGCCTTTCCCGTACTTAATGGAAAGCAACCAAACACGCAGCTTCTCAGTGAGCCAGCAGAAAATAAATGAGAGAGTCATGAATTTTTTTGAACTCCTGTCCTCCTAGTGCTGGAAGCCTGAAAAATCCTATTGACCAGGTCAGTTGTTATTTTCTTCTGTTAAGATCAGCAGGAGAAATTCCCTTTCCCATTAGCTCCCAGGCTCACGGCGTACGTTCCCCTTCCCCAGGGTTCTGACAAGTAGATGCTTGTTCAAAATAAATAATAAAAGTTTTTTTCTTTTGTTTGCTCTAAGATGCAGATGACTAAATGCTTCTCCTCCCCATCTGTCTAAACCTTTGTATTTCAGAGAGCCATTAATTTAATATCTTTTTCTATTGTTAGTCTATGGATGTGTTTTTCAGCTTATGAGGAATATGTTGAGCCGTTTGATGCTGACTCTGAATTTTAAGTGCAGGAAAGAAACCCATAAAAATTAATAAGCCAGCCTCTTGAACTTTTTTCATGGGATCCTTGGAGTGGATGAAGTAGGACACTAATAGCTAGTCTGTGATAAATGCTGCTAAAAACGGGCGATGGGAGTAGAGGCAATAAATCACAGGAGCAGGTGAGATGCAGAAACCTGCTTTCTCCACAAATCCTCCTTTCAGTTGAAAGGAAAACCAGACATTGTTTATTCATCCTTAACCTAAGCATCATGGTAACTTTGCTTCGGATCCATCTTGCTGGGAAAGGAAGCAAAAGCTGGTTGGTTGGTTGGTTTGTTTGTTTTTTTCAGTAAATGATACTTCGACCTGGTATTCTGTGAGCGTAAATAGGTGTTATCTTGAATGAAACAAATGCCATTAGCATGTTGTCTGCTGTTAGTGATTCACCTCTTATTAAATTCTTGGTGCTCCCAGATGGTAAAAGCAGAGCTACTGGGAAGAGTTTTATTTGATCAGTAAAGCTGAACTTTTTTTTTTTTGAGAACTGTATTTGTTGGGGGGGCTGACCTGATGATTTTTGTCTGTTTTCTTGTGGTTTCCAAGCCAGGTACAGGTTAAATTTTCATCTAAATTATTAGCTGAGCTCATCCCCACTCTGCAGTCCCATACAATGGTGAGTTCTCCCCAAACTGGGAGCCATCGGCTGCAGACGTGGGTCTCGCTGGGACGTCTCCTTGGGCAAAGCAGCCGCTTGGTTGCTTCAAAACTCTCCTTGCTCTTCGCAAGTCTTTAACTGTTCGACTTGATGTGATGTTTTGCCTGCTGATTTTTTTTATTGTCGATTAACCAGTTTTCTTTCCTTTGTCTTGTATATGATGGGATCTCCGCTAGACAGAGGTAACGGTGGGGGACAGTTGTGTAGCTGGACCCTCGTGTGGTGGTGTTTGTCGGTGGTTTTTTCCTAAAACCGTTCCTAAACGTAGCCCTCACTTTTCACCGTGCTTCTGTGCTTGCATGGCCTGGTTTCTGTGAAATAACCTCATCCACGCCTCCTCTCCTCTGTTATTAATTTCATTTTCCTTGGTGTGTGCGTGTGCCTCCTCCTGCTGTGTCCTTGCAACGGGTCACCAGTGTGGATTTCCTAACAGTTTCATGGATCCTTTCAGTCTTTGAAGCTTCAGTGGATCAAAGGGACTCAGATTTTTAGCTTAGTGAGGGAGATTAGCTGATGAAACATGGTATTTTTCAATTAAGCAAGATGTTAAAAAAGAGCAAGAGAGATTGAGGTTGGTATTGGTCCTGGTCCTCCTAGTGAGCCTGATTCACGTGCTTCTGGTATCTTCACATTTTTGATAACTTTGATCTTACTTTATGTGAAACGGTTCTTTCTTGGCTGCCGCTACCACAGACTATAACTAAAATGCTATTAGTGAAATATAAAAATTTCCCTTTTGAATCCTATACGATAAAAATCTGATTTTCGTAAGACTAATCTCTCAAAGATTCAGACAATTTTAAGCCAAATGGCCGTAGTTTTATCTGTGTTTCAGCTAGGCTGAAACAGCTCATTAACATTGCCCAATTCCTTATCCCTCTTTTGAGATGGGGAAGCCCCGATCTTTGCAGAGTGCTCCTGACAGGTTTGAAGGCTGGAAAAGGTCCACTGAATATGAACAGAGATGGTAGGAGTGTGTGTACGTGGAATGGCTTGTTGGTGGTAAGGATACAAATCGAGCCTTCTATGTGTCTATTTAATCGCTTGCTTTATTTTCTTTTTTTTGGGGTGCGGGTCGGATGAATAAATAGAAATTATCCCAGGAGCGAGAGAAGTTTGCCGATGAGGACAGCATATTCTATGCGCTTGGAGAATGCGGACTCATTTCTTTTTCCGACTACATCTTCCTCACGACGGTCCTTTCCAGTAAGTATAGTGCTTTGTTTTGGTTTGGGTTTTTTTCTCTGCAATTACTGCTTTTTTAAGTTTTGAAGGTTTACAAGCAATGAGTTTGCTATTGCTGTATACATACATTGCCCTAAAAGGAATTCTTGATTGCTTGAAACTTGAGCTGAGTGAATAATTGCTATTGCCTCATCTATTTAGACGTAGCATCGAGTGTTCCAGAAAGATAAGCAGACTGATGACTTCTGAAGATCTATTTCTCATTTTAAAATGTGGCTGCTTTTTTCTTTTTTTAATGAGTCATTTGACCTGCTGTTCAAAATTCTAAACGGAGGTGTGTTCTTGAGTTACATTCATATGATATCATTGTGTTTGGATGAACGTTGCTTTGCAGCTCTTCACTGGTTACCAGACTGTTCGAACTCTTTTCCAGCTGTATTTTCACTGAGGTAAGCTCAGGCTTGTGCGTGATGTTATGTAATGAGGAGAGAGTTAAGCCGTTTACATTTCAACAAGTATCACTAGATACCTTCTGTCTTTTCACCCCACTGCGCTTGACTTGCATCGGTGATATTTCTGTCATCTGCTCATCTGTTCCACCAAAGTCTTCTGCACTTGAGGCGCCGGCACCTTGAATTTTGCTTTGTTGGCAAGAAACAGTGAAACTGAAGCCTTTGGCAATGCCAAACGGCATTTCTAGACTTTTTTCACGGGGAAAGCAAGCTCAAAAACTCATTTGCAGAGCTTGGAAGGTGCTGCGTCACAAACAGGAAAGTCAACAGAAATTCCGGTTATTTTTCAGCTCTGCCAGAAAATGTGGGGTAGTGGGGAGTATGCCACTGTCCAAATGAACTTGAGACATTTTATTTCAGTAAACTCGGCCGTGTCATCTTGTAAATATCTGTTTCACGATGATGCGATTATAGGAATTAAAAAGCTGGGTGCTTCCCAGTTTCCTGTAGACCCCGTTGCTGCCTGCTCGGTGCTGTTCAGGGAGTCAGCTGGGTGATTTACTCAGGTTCTGTAAAAGCAACAGGTACTTTGTGGTTTTTTTTCTCCTGTGTTCTCGCATGCTGTAACGTGCACAAATGGAAGAGGCATTTCATTTACTGAGGATCTGTTACCGGGGGAAGCAACGTTCAAGGTCACGGTTGTTGTCAGATGGACGTGGTGGGGGAAGATGCATATGTGACCTTCATCTCGTGAAAACAAACACTCAGATGTAAAGCTAGTTCAAGCCAGGGAATTTGCTTTATGATTTTAATCTGCTTTTTTGTTTGACTGAGTCTCAGAACTGACTCCTGAGACTTTTGCAGTTGCTTTCTTACATTAGTCCACCCCGTGCCGAAGTTATCTAAGGTATTTTTGCCTGTGTAGCGAGGGCTTTTCTCCTGAGTCTCCACAGACGACAATGAACTTGCAAACCTGTAATATTGCATTACTGAGTGTGGTACAGAAAACGCTCGTGCCCTTGGCCTTATGGCCGTGCATGTTGTGAACGGCCCCCCTATTCAAGTACGCAAGGCACAAAATTAATTTTATGTGCTTCCACAGGCAGCAGTAAGAGAAATTGTTCTTGCTTTGGTTTAATTTATTTGTTGTGAGAATAAAAGGGACCACCTTGTGTTAGAGTAGCAGCCAGCCTTGTTTTGGAGGGCTAGGTTGTTTTCCTCTTGTTCTTGGACTTTTCAACGTGTTCACAATTATTGGGGGGGTCAGACTAACAAGAGGAGACAATTGGGTGGTGTGTGCTTTGAGGAACGATGTGAAGGGTGGGCAAGGCAGGAGCTTTCAAGAAGGAAGAATAAAAAAAGAGAGAAGAATTAAGTATTCCAGGACTTTTAGGCCGACTTCTCGGTATTTTGGGAGTTTGCTGAATGGTTATGGAAGGCAGAGGAATGTCTCTGGAGCTACTGTCAGATGAGGATTCCCCAGAGCAAGAGTTTTGGTTTCATTTCGAAAGCATTTGCTTTTATAAAAGAATAAAACTCCCAAACAAACCTTGTCCTGTAGCTAGATAGAAAATTCACTGTTATGCCATGCTGGTTTACTCTCTTACTAGTAAACAAAACTTGCAGGAGTCCAGTAGTTTCTGATTTTTTTTTTTTTTACCCCCCTGGGATATAAATAAAACAGAATGAGGAAAGTACATCTTAAACCTGACAGTTCAACTTGAGTTTTCTTGCTGTGTTGTTTAAATAACCCAAGCATTAAGAAGGCATCTGGACAAGGGCGAGTCGTAGATTACATCAAATAGCTAAAAGCCACTACGTATTGAGAAAGAAAAGTGGTGTATTGAGCCCTAAAGCAGGATAATCTGAAGAGAAGCGTGAGGTCGGGTCTGGGGGTGGGAGGCAGGAGATGTTCCTCTGCTGTGCTCACAAGCGATGGGGAGAGATCAGTCGTGGTCTGGTCTGGCTTATTGAACTCAAACCTCATCAATGAGAATCTCTGAAAACAAGAAACCCCAAAGGGCTTCGTGGTGTTGTGCTCCTTGGGAGGGTCACAGAATCACACAATCACAGAACATTGGGGATTGGAAGAGACCTTGGAAGATCCCAGCAGTGCTGCTGGGACGGCTCCTGCCCATCTCCCCGGCTCTACCAAAAGCACCACCGGCCTTTGAGAGGGTTTCCCAAAGCTTTGCATTGTAATTTGTCTTTTTTTGCAGCTTTGACGCTCACTTCACTTGTGTTCTCTGAAATACGGAGCGTGCGGCAGCTGTTGGGAGGGAGAGGAGGAGAAAGGGCTGAAGGCTTCGTCTGCGTGTTGTTCCCAGAGAGCTGTTTGCATATTGCACGCAACATGAAGTCTGTCACCATGTTTTATTTGCAAGTGGTTTCTTGCTCTAGCACTGTCTGTTCTCGTCAGTTGCCATGTTTCTGTGAAAATGCATTTTTAAAACCACTAATAAAATCGCATAGAAATGCTTCAGAAAGTTAGCCTTCTATTAAAGGCAATGAGAGCTGAGTGGCCTTGAGGACACCTCGCGGTTTCTGTCGCTTCAGCTGCTCCCCGTGTTTTGGGGCAGAGGTATAAAAATGAGCAAAATACGGGATAAGCAAAAAACTGATGGGATTTCCCCTGGGTCCTTCAAATGTCATAGGAAAGCCAAGACATCGCTTCCCTAACCAAAGAGGTTTTTGCTTTTCAACTTGCAGAACAGGTGGAGGGAAGGAGCTTTTCCATCACCAGCGGCTGCAGTTTCAGAGCAGAAACTGTTGTCCAGGCACGCTAATGCCTCTTTGATTAACAGGTACTGAAGGGAGCTGGGCATTAAAAGAATGAGTGGGTGTTGTTTCCGTAATTGGACTGTCGCTGTGTCTGGATTTACTCCTCCTGGAAGGAGGGTTAAGTAGCATTGGCTCAAGCCAAAGTAATTACTCTCTTGCCATCGCAGACCTGCGGCTCCTTCTCCCCTCTCCTGCGGGTTCTCGAGCGCGTTGTGCTGCCATCCTCTTTGAGTACCGGCCTCTTGCCCAGGACAGATTCACCTCTTCAAAATTTTTCTTTTCTTTCCCCTTCGTACGAAATAAATCCCAAACCACCTAGCTCTGGAAATTATTTTCTGGCGGGATGTCAAGTGCTGTGTGGGTCTGTGGGATGGAGGGGGCACAATGTGCTCTCCAGGGTCCATTTGCACTGTAGCTGTTTTGGATATATATTGCTGGCTGACACAAATGTTTTCAGCCTCCTTTGCCTGCCACGAGTGAGATCTGTTTTCTTACCGGAGGTGCTTTAATCCTGCAGTAATTTTCTGTTGCTCATAGCAATATCCCAGAACTTGCAACGCTCTGTCAGTCGTGTGGTGGCTGCTGAGAAGCTGTGAGAGGTGAGGCTCATATGCTGGCCCCGCGAGCTGTGCGTGCTCTCAAATCTCTGAAACCAACGTGGACGTTCGTCACTGGCATTAACACCAAAATACAGAATTTGGTGTCAAAAATACACTGTCTCTTTGGTTCACAAGCTAACAAGCAAAAGGGAAAAGTGAAACAGCGATAATATTTTATTTATTTTTTAAAAAATATTGGTTAAATAGAAGGAGGATTTTAAATGACATTATCTGGGACATCAATCCCAGGAAAAGCATACTGCATGCTTGGTGTATTTTTTTTTTTTTCCAATCTGTCCTACTGTCATGGCACAGCTTTCCAAAGCGGGGATTGGAGCGTCCGCTCAGGTGCCAGGTCCTTTAGCTGTATCCTTACACACGTGTCTGACCCATGCATTTCTGTGCGAAAAGATGGTTTATTTAGGATTTTACCCGTTACTAGTTAACCCCTTCCTTGCTTTCTTTGGAGCACCTGTCTCTGGTGACGTTGTGGACATGTGCTTGGTGCTCACATAGGGTTGAATCCACATGCTTGGGTTCCACCATGTGAACCATCACCACAGATTTAGAGCGAGGAGCTGACAAAACCTTCATTTCTCTTGGTCTAGGTGGTTCAGGGCTCTTCCTACTGTTAATCGTGGTGGTATTTTTACTTGGCCTGAGGGCAGGTTCCTCACCAGCTTCTTGCTACCCCTTTCTCTGTGTGTGGATTTTAACTGGAATTTGAAAATCAGCTGAAAACTTAAATTCTCTGGGTGCTAGACTGTTTTGAAGCTAAAGTCTGTATTTATTGGGGTTTGTGTAGTTAGGTTTTAAAATTATGCTTTTGTATTATCTCAGAGGTAATTCAAATTCTTCCTTGTGGTAAGAAATAACCCTTAACTGTTTAAAGATATTTTATGTTTAGAACCGATGATGTTGTGGCTCAGTCTCCGTGCTGTGGACTTGGTTATTGTAGCTGCTTGTTATTTACATTTCTGGGTTGATTAACATTTTTTTAAAAGTTGATGGGATTTGGATTTGTTTTCTGAAATAGTGAAATAATTCGCAAGGAAAATATCTGCAGCGTTAAGACAGTTTAATGTTTTTTTCCCCATGTTTATTGCAGCTGGGGCTCAGACATCTATATTCTATAGATAGTTGCTTCCCTATAAGGGTATAACTCCATTCTCAAAGAAAATATTACAGCATTTGGAGATCCATTATGTGAAAATGCGTCATCTGACTCTTCCCTATTCCTGTGCAGTCAGTTGCGATGGGCTGTGGTTTGGTAAGGGCGAGCTTGTCTCTGACCCCGATTCTTCCCTTCAGACAGAAATGTTCCCATTCAAACAGGTACAGAAACATTTCTCGGCTCAGGTACCGCTGTGCGGGCTCAGACAGAATAATGACCATGCTGATTCGTGTCACTTAAGGGAAAAAAAATAAAAATCTTGATTATTCTTTGGAGGAAAAAGGTAAGCTTTTATTAATGCTGTGGGATTAAAAAAAGGATAAGTATGTTTATAACTGCAAGGCTTTAACAGCCATCTCTCTAGATGAAAATTTGTCTATACTTTAGGAAGACTGTGTTAATTTGGGATCGATTATGAAGATATTTTTTTTTCAGCTTCAGGGTACTGTGGCCTTTATGCACACATTTTTCTTAATTTTGGAATAGATGGGGAAGAAGAAATCATAGGATATTTAACTCCTAATGACTGATTTTTCTCAACATAACTCCCCAGCTGAATTCTTGATTGTTCTTCCCACACTGGGGAGTTACGAGGCTTTGGGATGGATATGGGAGTCTTGAGCTGCTTTGTGTTTAAGTTCCCACCAACAGATGAGATATTCCAGGGTTTTCATAGGAGTAGCCAGAAGATTTACTTCCTCTAAGTAACACCACCAAAAAACCACACCGCTTTGCCAAAGGAATTCACAACTACACTTGAAGGGAGCAATGTTTGTTCCCCAAAAGTATGTTAAAAAATAGTTTTTGTGAAATGCAGCACCTCCGCTCGAGGTGGATGCTCTGCAGACACTTTAACTTTTGTGTGCAACCACGTGCTGCACGAGTTGCAATAGGAGTCAGAGGGAAAGATTTGTTGAGAGGTATCTCTGCAAGGGCGAGTGTTGAGTTTGGAGGAAAGAGAAGAGCAAACGAGGGCAAAAATAGTAAAATGTGGCATTTCTCATCAGTGAGCATTTGTCTTTCAGAATGTGTTGCTTCTGGTGAGAATGAAGGGCAATAAAGAGCAATTGAGTGCTGCAAATTGGTCCATTTGAATAATTGAGAATAGTTTAAAATGACATAATTGGCTTAAAGTTGCCCGATCAAGCCACCTAATGCCTCAGAGGTTCCCTGGGGCTTAATGCTGATGGATTCAGTGGGTTTTTCTGATGCTCAGCATCTGTTTGTCTGGCGGAGGTTGCTCATCTTTGTAACGTTCCTGCTTGTGCCTTTTGGTTTTCTTGTTGCCTTTCTGCTCCCAAATATTTGATTTGAACAGACGAGTCAAGAAAAATGTTAATTGCCATTTGCAGTAACTCCCGGGTTAGTTGAAAAAGCAACTTTGTGTGGAGAGCTGGTGGGTCCGCAGGATGATTTCAGCTGGATTTTTCTAGATGTGTTTGCATATATCTCAAAGTGGGGAATAAGCAACTCAAGAATTGGGATTGGCGTGGGCTCCAATACCACGTTTTCATTTGCATTAATGATTTTGAGGAATCATTAGGAAGCAGCTAGACTAGAAAATAAAGCCAAAAAAGAACCTGTGGCTGCTCTGGCCAATTCCTGACTCGTTGCACAAGGGAAATTAGTTGCGATGAAAAATCCTGGTGCTGAATCATGTCAAAAAGGATGATGAGGAGATAGCTCCTAAAATCAGAGTGAGCTGGAAATGCAGCTCAGCACGTGGGGAAATCCAGAAGCAATTTTCCCTTGTAAAGACAAGCATTGCGCCGTATTAAGAGCAAACAGGCCTTTAAGTGGTTTTGATAACCAGTTCAGGAGGAATATTGTGTTCATTTTGAGGCATCTTAATTAAGGAGGCAGTGGGAAAATTTACAGAAGCTGTAATAGAGAATGGTAAAATTGGGGGGCAGAATAAAAAAGGAGAAGGAAGGGAGGAAGAAAGAAGGAAAGAAGGCAAAGTTTAGCTGGGCAAACTGGTGTCTGCTGCTTTTATGGTCTGCAGGTTTCTGAAAGATATAAGTGTAAGAGGAAGAAGAGAAATGAAGGTTGTACAGGCTGATGTAACCACGAGTGATGGGGTCAGCTGCCGTCGGGATGACTCTTCCCCAATAAATCCTGGTCAGAAACATTGTGCCCCAGTGGAGAGGCAGAAATCGTCTCGCTTGGGACCAATAAATTCCGGCTGCCTGGAGGTCGGGGACGTGTATTTTAATGAATGTTTCTTCCTGAGGGGGATGAGCTAATTGTCTTCGGTGCCCTCTGGTTTCCCTGGCTCGGGCTCACATGTCTTGGATCTAAGTGTCATTACAAGTAATTAGACTTAGCTATGCAGATCAGAGGAAGAAGCAGGCTGTGTCACTTATTAGCTAAAGGAGTGAAGTAATTACATTTGCCGATTTAAAGACACTTTCCTTCCCTGTCCTTAGAAAACAACTGACCTTGCAGATTTCTGATGCTGAACCGTTCATTTTAATTTCACAAGTGGTGTTCTCCTCTGGGGCTTTGATAAACTGCTCTTGAAAAACGTGTATTTAGAGAAGGGAAAGGAAGGAAATGGCCTTTGCGAGGGGTAGGGGTAGGTTAGGTATCTTCTTTCTCTGTTCACCTTGTGTCTGCACAAACGGGGCAGGGTATTATATTTTTCCTTAAAGAAAATGAAGAAAGAAAAATAAAATAAACCACAACACTAATTTTTAACAAGGGGTAACAAATTTTCCAGTCTCGGAATACACATCAGTGTACCCTGACAGAGAAAATGGGGGAAGAAAGAGGAGATGTGTAAACTGCTCTTTTTTACCTTGCGTCTTGTAAATCAATTAGAGCTTTATATAGTCCCCTATTTCCTCCTAGGGGAAACAAATCTTTTGCTAGATTTTGGGGGCTAATAAGGAGAGATTTTGCCCAGGCTTTCATGCAGTACTTGCAATTAAAGTGAACAAAACTGGCTGTTATTTAAACATTAGGAGGGTAGTTGGAAAGGGCTTAATATTGTTGCTCCTCAAGGAAATGGGGATTTAATCACTGGAAATGATGGATGGATACAGCGGAGGCTTTTTGTGTTAATCCCTTTAATTAGATTGCACCATCGAGGAGATGATGTTGGCGTTGGGGATGACCGGTCCCCTTGAGTGTAGCTCAGCTAACGATGAATTAAGGAGGGACGGCGAGCCGGGCAGGACAGGAGCTGGATGGAGACATCGCTTTTGCTATAGGTTTGTGCAGCAACCGACCCACCGTGTGCTGCTGGCGATGGTCGCTGAGACGCGTGGCGTTTGGAATTTAAAGCTTGGAATAATTGGCATGAGGGAACGTGGAAATCCAGAGACGATGGCAGCAGGACTGTATGTGCTGTGTATATCGAGCAGGCAGTGACAGGGTGTTCTCCCTATCGAGTTTAATGTCGTCGTACGTCTGCGTAAGGTGCAAAGAGGTTGGAAAAAGTGATCTCATTAGCATGTTTGCTGAATGTTTTAGCAATAAACTGCTACAGTTTATTAAAGCAAGGGGAAAACATGATGTAAAAGTCTCCCGGTCCTAAATTGAAGCTGTAACTAATGTACAAAATCCAGTTCAGTTAATTCCATTTCAATTTCTTTTTGAGTGGTTCTTCTTTGTGCTCCTTCTCCCACCATAAGTTGCCTTAACGCAGAATGCTGATTGCTGAAACTTGTTACTTTTTGAGCATCCACAAGAAATATTAAAAGTTGTTTGCAACAGATGAGATGAAAGGGAGATGAGCCTCACCAGGGACCCACATCCTGCTGCCAGATTTGGGTGAGGAAGAGCCATCTTCAGAACAAAAAAAGAGGCTAAGTTTTAGCTGATGATTGAAGATGACAACCTAAGCACTAGTTATAGCCTGGAGGGTTCCCTAGAAATCCCAGCAAAAAACAGAATTCCTGTGAGTGGTATGTATTTGAAAGTAGCAGAGCAAGATAAATTCTCATATATTAGCTTAATTTGGGAAAAAAATTGTGGCGCTATGTCGTAGCTTTAAATGGTGATGGGTTACAGTGCCCAAAATGGACATGTACCCAAATTCTTTGGGATGCAGGGGAAAGAGCGTGGTTTTGCTGTGATGGGTAGCTGTGAAGTGATGCTTTTGCAGACTTCTGGCCAAACAAACCATGACAACATAGACCAAACACAATGAAAAATAAGGCACCATGCTGTCTCGGGTGCGTCTCAGCTGGTGAGCTCCAGCTTTTGGCATTATCTCCATGTCATAACTGGACCGCGACAGAGTTGGTGGTGATTTGTGTAAATTTGCGTGGTGAGACGAGAGCGGAGTCTGGAAGAAAATTACCCAAAGTCCAGGTCTGCTCCTCTTCGCACAGCACGGCGGTTCCTCTGCAGCGCTGGAGGAACATCCTCTGGCCATGCTGCTTTTCAAATGTGCGGAGCAGCTCTTGCTACAGCGTCACTTTCTGTTGATTGTCGTTAGAAATGTCAGATAGTGTCTTGCTTTTTTGCTTTTTCTACCTGTGAATGGAATAAAATTTGTTCAAGAAACATCTCTTTCTCCCAACCTCCTTGCCTAGACCTTTGGTAAAAGGAGCACCATGAAGCTCATGGCTAGAGGTTCCCAAGAGCTATGTTTTCTTCTTAAAATTGCGAGAATTCTGGGAAATTGCTTTAGGATAGAGTTGTTCTGAACTTGTTCCTTTTTCATTGAGCTTTTGTATCTTCATTAACTGGTCTTTGGTTTTTATTGTGTTTTCTTTTTTTTTTTTTTGTGTAGCTCCACAGAGGAATTTTGAAATCGCCTTTAAGATGTTTGATCTGAATGGTGATGGTGAAGTGGACATGGAAGAGTTTGAGCAGGCAAGTTGAACGCCAGGTTGACTTTGTAATGCTACGGCATCTTAGTCACGATTGCAGTACTCTCCTCTACAGTGTTATTGTGACTTATGTTTGTGATTACTACTGGTTTACATCTTTTCCTTCCATGCTCTGCTGTGTTGCCTTAGTGCCTGCTTTGTTTTCAACTGGATATTTGAAGACATAATTTTTCCTCCAACCGGAACACCTGTAGGTATAAACTCTGATTTCCCATGACTTTCTTACTGAGATATATTTACAAGATGTCACCTCCAAAGTAGATAAAGAATTTTTTTCACTCCACTGGTGTCATAGGATTTTGATCCTTCTTTCTTCCACAGCTTTTATTACATTCCTTAATTTTGTCTTCAGAGAATAACCAGGGCCGGTCTGCTCTAAAGAAGACTTTAGCCATTTGTTTCAAAGCAATCTAAAACTGTGTTTATTGAGAGTGGATTTTCATTAGTTTCTTTCCCCAACTTCTTACAAGGTTTCATCATCGGGGAGTTTGATGCAGGTTTTTTAATAAGCTTAGCCTGTGTGTGAGGTCCCTCCTATAAGAGTTGTGATTGTGTTAGGCTGAGAATAGATTGAATACTCGAGCTCTCAGTGGGGATAAGATCTGACCTCCCCAGGCAGAAGGGTAGGGTTTGCTTGCCTATGTAGAAAACACCCTTAAGGCGTTGGAAACTCATAAACATCTTGATATTGCTGTATATTAGCAAAGCTCCATGTGCGTGCTGCTCCTGAAAGGAGGAGTAAATGCATTTGCAAAGAAGTGAACTGGCTGGATGGGGAGTCACCACCTCCGTTATCAAAGAACAAAGTAGAGGAGTTACACCACTAATTAACGAATATTCGTGTGGCCCTGCGTCCCTGGGGGCTCTATGGTTGATGGGCAAGTGGAAGGCGCTGCTGCTTGGGCAAAGGAGATGAAACCGTGGTTAAAAAAAAAAAAAAATAACCTGCCCTTGGGGGGGTTTTGCTGGAGGACATCTGTATTTGGAGAAGGTGAAAAGCTGTGGACTGATACCCGAGAACAAAGCAGCCCTGGATCATCTGGTTACAAATTCTTGCCCATCAGCTGATGGAGTGACCAGTGAACTTCAGAGGAGTCTGTAAGGGATTGGTCACGCTTGGGGCACTGCCTGTAAATGGGAAGAACTAGTGGCAAAGCAGGTCTGTTTAATTTCCCCCCCTTCTAATCTTCTGCTGTCATCCTCCTTAAATTATTACCCGTGGGCATGATGTCGTTCTTATGAGTTTGCCCCAGAGCTGTGTAATGTATCTGGTCAACTTTACGTTTCTAGATGCAAGCTTTGGACTACGCGGAGGACGGGAGAATGTTTATTTCCAATATGATATCCCTTCACCTGATAGCTGGTAATGGAAAGCCAGGAGTCTTTAATTTTCCTTTAAGTGCAAGTTTGAATACATGGCTGTGTCCAGGTTATTGTGCCTTTTGGCGCTGCCTCCCTATGAACTACTGATTTAACCATGAAAAATTCCAGGTTCCCTCTTTTCCCAAGTGAAAAATACTGTTCTTCCTTCTATTTGCATAGCGCATGAATATAGCGCTGCACTGCAGCTATCGGGTACTATAACAATTCAAAAGGTATTTTACAGTAGATACTAATGTTCTAGAGTGAAATCTATTATGGAGATAAATGAATTTAAGAGAAGTGGAGAGCCTTTAACCACCTACTAAAAATGCAGTGGTGCCAAGGTACTAACACAGATGTCATGTTTGGGTTTTTTTATTAGACATGTAAAGTAAGAAAGACTGTTTCTTGAGGATGAATATTTCAGAAGTGCTATGAGGATGAAAATACAAAATTGAATTAAATTATTTCAAATCATCCAGTAGGCAAAGGGAAGTTATATGTGCATTAAGTCATATAAAAATCCTTAGGAAGAGGGACATATTTTTGTTAAGCTTGTTACGTGTGTCACTGCATCTATATAAAAGAATAAAATTCCTGGTTAGCATTAGAATATTTTGGTGAAGATTGATCTTCCAGAGCTTTCGATTCAGAGGATGAAGGAGCCTTTTTGGAAAGTGAAAAGCAGCTCACAGTGTCTTCACAGACAGGTATTGCTATAACTGATTTGCTGCACTTTGCAAACAGAATTAAGGCAAACACAGAGCTTCAGCATGAGGCAAATATAAAACATCATACACACTTATAACACATGCAATAATTTATATGATAAATAAAAAGAGCATTCACTTCTTGTGGAAATGCCTCAGGGTTTGCAAATCTGTCCCATAAACATCTTGCCTGGCAGGGGCAGCTGGACCTGGCCCTGCCAGTGGCATCAGTATAAAAGAGCAACATCATTTTGGGGAGAAAGGGTAGAAAAAGAAGGAAAGAAAAGAGCACAGAAGCATCGTTTTGTCCCCGCTGCTTGCGAGCACACAGGAAAGATTTTCATGCTCCTTTTTCACACATTGTCTTTGCAGAGACCCAACAGCCGGTCCCTCTTCTCGTTAATGTTGGAAAAACCTTAAGAGTCAAGGAAGAAAATTATTTGCAGTAATTTAGCTAATGTGCAAGTAAGTCAGAGGCTTTAAGTACCTAATAAGAAAATATTGAATTTCTTCAGGCCTCACTGAAGAGCCTCATATTTTTTTTTTTTTTCCTCTGGTTGATGCACATGGGTAGTGTAGAGCACTGAAGATTTTGGTGCTGGCACCAGTATCATCTTCGACTTCAGCACATAAATTGTTAGTTTACTCTTCCATTTTTAATTTAAAAGTTTATTGAAAAGTAGTAAACTCACAGACAGCTTTACTTGTGATTTCTCTTTAAACCGTGAGCTATTTTCATGTTGATTTTGGTTTTTTTTTTTCCCCCTCTTATCTGGTGCAAAAGATGAAATGGATCACAGATGCTTAGGCTGAAATATGTACAAAAGACAGTGAAACATCTCTTGTGCTTCACATCCCTGTATGATTGATGAGCTGTGAGCGAGGACAGCACTTCTTGCAGTGGTTGTCTGCCCTTCTGGGCATTAGAAGGATTACCCAAAATAGGCACCAGCCAAATAATTTTAGCTCCAGCACCCACAGATGGATTTTCAAACTCTCCGATGCTTGTTATAGATGGGGAGAGAAAAAGAGGGGTGTAGATGGCATATAAATAACACCTGGGAAAAGATGCTCCATCGAACAGTCTGTGGTGTGGTAAACACTGGCCTCTGCAGGAACAGGGGCAATTTTCCAAGCTGGTCATAAACTGCGTTGCTTCAGACAGTTTGTAAGTATTTGTCTCCATGATGTGCATGGAGAGCTTGCAGTTAAAGTGGAGCCCAAAGCCAAGTAAGGAGTTGCTATTATATTTACAGTGCAAAAACCCTTCCCCACATCACAGTGCATATTAAAAAAACAAAAAACCAAAAAAATCACCCAACCAAAAAAACCCAACCAAAAAACCAAAAACAAAACAAAACAACCCCACCAAAACGAAACAACCCCACCACCTCTCAAATCTTTTTTCCACATTTTTTTTTCCCCCTCTGACTTGACTTACCTTTCCTTATAGTGGAAGAATAGCCAGTCCTGTGGTTCGAGGCAGCGTTTCACGCAAAGTGAGCCCAGCAGCAATACGTGGCGTTCACTTCTGGAGCATCCATCCCCATTGGGGTTGTTCCAGCACCCCTTCTCTTGTTAGGAAAAAGCTGAACACACCGTACACCATGATAATGAGGTTCTGGCGTCCTTTTGACAGCTGGAGCTCTTGGCAGCTGTTTTCCTTCTTCTCTTCCAGCTTTTGTTGGCCTGAGGAAGAGGATGAAGGCGAAGCAGCAATGTTTGCTGGAGCTTCGGGAAGTCCGTGCTGTTTAGGCCAAGTGCCAGGCAGCAGGCTGAGTGGCTTTTTTTTTGTTTCCCCCCTCCTTTCTCACACTCATTGTCCTTAATATGAATCCTCTGCCTTGTTGGAAGAGATTGAGTCTCATGCAGAGAATAACCCTGGGTTCTCATATCACTGCAAAAGTCATTCAGGCAGGTGAGTGCTGGGAAGGGTTAGTGAGATACTCGCGGGTGGAGAGAGGTGGTGAGTGACCATTTGGCTTAGCTATTCCTTTAAATTAGCACAGGACCCTTAAAATAAGAAACTGTTGGATTTTTCAGGCTGTGGCATCCTATAAGTTCAATCTTTTGCCATATCGTAGTGGGTAGGGAGGTTGTCCTGTACATCCTTGCCCTGTCCTGGAGCCTCCACTCCTGCTGAGCGGTGCCTTGGGAGGGTGCAGGGCACTGCTGAGAGCTCAGGAGAGGAGGATGTTTTTCTATGTGGTTTGTTAAAAATATTGAGAGATTGCTGTTACAACCTGTGCTTCCACGCTTGGCTGTCTTTGCGCAAGCAAACAGTTAGACTCCACGTTAAAGGTCTTTTCCAATGAAAATGATTCCATGATGCTGTGATTCTAAATATCCCAATCTGCTGGTAACTCAGATATTTGTGTGTTACTTGTTATTCTACTGAGGTTGTATTTGGGCTGATGCCACCTGGGGGACTTTTTGGGAGCCTTTTGCTCTGGGTGGATCAGCCCCTGGCTGCAGCTCAGCTTACCAAGGAGGGGGCACCCTTGGGTGGAAAACCCCTGGTTTTGTCGACAAGGGGAAAGGAAACGTGATGTGGGTTAACTGAGGTTGATGTGAACTAAGAAGGATGGGTGGTAAAATAGTAAAACACATCCAGGCTTTTTTCTTCCCTGTGGTTGCCTCTGCTTTCTCTCCTCCTGTGGCTTTGGTGGGAGCAAGCTGCTCTCTGCTGACCAGGCGTAGGATCAGTGATAAAATGCTCAGCTGCAAACTGGGTGAATTGTTTCTCAAAACTTGTTTTAAGTATTTTACACTCTGCTTTCTTTAAAGAGGACTGTAAAAAACCAAAACAAAACAACACCTAATCTCAACCACATTTTTTGAATTGTCATGTCGTTTAAGATTTATTTTAGTGGAAAAAAGAAAAAATAGAGGATGACACATCTGGGCCTGGAGTACTTTGTACTGATACTTGACTAGTGTAAGTCCCAGTGGTGTTTTTGCTGGTGACATCCTCCCTCTGTTTTTCAGGTCCAGAGCATCATTCGCTCCCAAACCAGCATGGGCATGCGCCACAGGGACCGCTCAACAACGGGGAACACCCTGAAAACTGGCTTCAACTCTGCGCTGACAACGTACTTCTTTGGGGCGGATCTGAAGGGGAAGCTGACCATCTCCCACTTCCTCGACTTCCAGCGCAAACTGCAGCATGATATTCTGAAGCTTGAGGTTTGGGTTGTTTTTTTTTTTACGTGCGATGGAGAGGGCAGTGTGTGATGTGGTTTCTGGAGGAAGATTAAGAGTGTGGGAGGAGTTTGGAGGGAATTACTACACCTGTGGCTTGTAGCACTCACAATCAGACCTGTTGTTGAATTTCTGATAAGCATTTTGGCACCTATGGTGCTCTCCAGGAACTTCTCCATCTTTTGGAGCTGGCAGGTCCCAGCTGCATGTCCCTCTACATGGCACTTGCCTTGCCAATGCCTTGGCCTTCCCAATGGAGATGGTTCTGAGCTGCTTTGGAAGACCAAAGAGGTTGTGAGAGGTCTGTCGCTCCCTTCCCAAGGAAGGTTTGTCTCATTCCTAGTGAGCAAGCTGTGCCCTGAACGACCAGGGCTCATAACTTCCCAAAACTCTTCATCTATGTTTTTGTCCCCATCGTCTTGTTTGCCTCGCTATTCTGAATATGTTGGCTGTGTGAGTGTTGAAGCCTGGTGTGAATCCTGCTAAGCAGGTGGTCTCTGTTATCTGACCTCCTGGGTTCATATGCATTATAAGAAATGTCCATATATTCTGTGACTCTTACTCCTCAACTGAATTAAGGTCTCCTATTTTTTCTTTGCGTTGCCAGGAGTTAACAGCAGCACTCCATCTCCCTCCTCCTAGTCACATAGCCGGAATTTAAGCATCAAGCTTCAAAATTTGGTTCTTTTGACTGAAGCAAGTGCAACAACAGTAACTTGGTCTGTGTCTCAGCTCTCAAGTGGAGCTGACTCAAAATGATGCCCTTCTCTGGAGCAGGCTCAAGGCTTTGACCTGGCCTGAGCAAAGCCAGGCTTTTATTTGCATCAGAATTGAGGATTTTGTGCACAAGAAAACTCCTGTCCCCCCCAACCATAACCTGTTAAGATGACAGTATTCAGAGTTCACTGTCACTTCTGTCTGATGTATGAATGTCCGTGCGTTCAGGTTATGTGATCCAGCTAATGAACAGCATTTTATTAAGTTGCTGTTAAGTCCGTTGCTGTTAACCTGAATTTATTCCCTTTTTTATTTGGAGTTTTATGAATCTAAGTAAGAAACTAACCCAAGGACTTTTTTTTTTTTTATGAAGGTAATTATCTGGTTCACTGACTTCATTTAACTGGTCATTAAAGTGGGTGGTGTGGCTCTGCATTTTCAGGGGGAGTAGGCTGGTTGAAGAACGTGTTCTTTGTGGACTGGAAAGTGTCGATTCCTCAGTGCCTCTGCAAATGGAAAACGAGTGGAATACTTTTTAAGGTTAAGAAACATAAGCTGAAACACAGAGGGAAGAGAAATAGAGATTATTCTGTCCATGTTTACCATCCTGCTCCAGTTTCCCTTCAGGAATGGGCAATAATTGGCACCCAAGTGTTATTTCTGACTCTGTGCTGGAGTCCTGGGCTCTCTCCAGGGGTCCCTACTTATCTCATTAAAAAGCAATTAGTTTTTTTTCAGTTTCACGGTACTGGTTCTTCTTTTTCTCGTGCAACAGTTTAGTATTTAGTTTGTAGTGATTTCAGTCAATTGTGCTTCTTCCTGGTAAATGTTAGCTGCCTTTCTAACAAGTTAGTTATTAATTAGGAACAGTACCAGATATTTATGTCTTGGTAAGTTAATAAATATCAACGCATCATTACTGAATTCCTGACAGCACCCTTGAGCACAGTACTGTGCTGTGCTTGGCGTTACTGATACTCGTTTTAACTGAAAAATTGACCTATACAATCGTAACAGCTCTGTTCTGCCAAATGCATTTTTTCCTGAATTTGCAATACTGCAGTACTTGATTTTTTTTATTTGTAGTTCCCATCAATTTAGGCAATACAGGCCTATTTCTGTCCTCAGCGTTACGTAATGCGGCCTCTCTCCTCTTCTGCTTTTATCTCTCTTGACGTGATCTCCGACCTTCTCTCCTGGCTTCGTATTTGATGTTTTTATTCACAGTTAAGTGGCTTTTCACACAAGCGCCTAGTAGGTTTGCGTCGTTCCTTTTCCAGGGATTGCTCTAAGGAGCTCAGCCACTTAAACATGGTAATTCAGAGAAGGGACATGGCTTGAGTGTTTTACTTTGGCGCAAATCAGAAGAGCGTGAGAAGTGGCACTAGGAAATACCGTGTCACAGAGCATCAGGTAACTCGTGTAGGTGATTTTTTTTTTTTTAACAGCTTCCCGTGTTTTCTGTGTCCGTTTGGGTGATGAGCCTGTGAGCACCGTGGTCCTTCATCAGCTTCGTGCTCGGCTGCCCGCGCAGATCATCTCTGGATCCTCCTCTTAGCGTAGCTGGTGTCACGGGGGGACAAGAAGGAGCCGCAAAGAGCTGGTGGCAGATCTGCCAGGGGCTTGGCTGAGCTCCAGCCCTCATCTCCTGATCCGTCGCTGGCTTAGCAAAATTAGCGTGTGGTCTGAAGCTGGGAGGTTAATTGGAAAACCGGTTTTTGTTCAAGTTAGATG
This sequence comes from Caloenas nicobarica, assembly GCF_036013445.1. Taxonomy (NCBI): domain Eukaryota; kingdom Metazoa; phylum Chordata; class Aves; order Columbiformes; family Columbidae; genus Caloenas; species Caloenas nicobarica. Next base: position 36,204,989 of record NC_088251.1, on the reverse strand, counting down.
TCTGAATTCCCAAAAAGGCTTTGGGGAAATGCACTGTGAGCAGGGCTGAAGAATATCTCCTGGGGGCGGTGCAGCCTCCGAGTGACGTGGTGTCTCTGTTCTCAAACTGGGACACTTGCTTTCTCTTTTCCAAAAGGAATCTACTTTAAGACCTTTTTTTAAAGCGCTTTTCCCTTTGGCTCAGCATCCAAGCGTGACTCTGAGAATGCAACAATAGCTTCTGACTGCCTGAACCTACTTTCCTCTTACTGATTTTGGTTCGTTTTTCTTTCTTACCAAAATACCGATGCATATTTCTTGTTAAGACTGAGCAGAAACTTTCTCAGAGCAATTAATTCAGACAAAGCCCTGAGCATTTGCGTTCCTTATGGGTGAAGTGCTGACAGCATGGTTAATAACCGTGGCCTGGTATTTTCTTCTTCCCTTCTGCTTGTTGTTTTGATGGAAGTACATTTTCCACCACTTTATGGAAACTCCGCAATCATTTGCGGGAAGGATGGGAGAAGTAACCACAAAAAAGTAAGCTGGAGGAGGAGGAGACTCTTTTAATGGCTTATTACAACTTCTTGTAGTTTGGCTACTTGGAGAGAGCCATGGCCACCACCCCACCGAATGGGACATGTTCTTGGCAAAGTCCTCGGCATTTTTTTGCCATGTATGTGCTGCCCTGCGTTAGCACCTGTGCAACACCCTCCTTTCTTCTTGTCACTTAGTGTGACAAGCAGTGACAATTTAATCTGGACAGGCACTGCATCTATAATGTGTTAGGACAGGCGGTATTTGGCTTGAACAGTGTTTTGGTTTGTGTTTTTTTTTTTTAATGAGTGAAACTACTCTGAGAGATAGGAAGATGGATAGGACTTGACATCACCATTTATGCTATTTTGGCTTGTTAGTGTCTGTCCTGGATATTCCTGCATCCTTGATGCATCAGGGAGAGTCTCAGCCAGCCCATGGGTCTCTTCCAGCCAAAATTTTTCTATGGTTCAGTAAGTGTGTGTAGAAAAGATGTGTTAGCCCTTTGTCCTCCACATCTGTGTCGCTTCTGAAAGCCAACCCCAAAACCTGCTAATAGCCATGATTTAACCTCAGTACTTAGTCTTGTTTTATTTCCCCAGGTGTCTTTCTGTCAGCAGTGGGATACGTGTCTATGGTGTGAGAACTTAGCAAAGAATTTTTTTTTTTCCAAGTTGCCTGCAGTGTCACTTCTGTAGCACATTGTTTCCCCGGCAGTGACTCACAGAGGGCATTTTTTCTCAACTGAATTGGTGAAGCAAGTATTAATTCACCTTGTAGGTGTGTCCCTCCCCAGCCAAAGGTCTCAGGTGCTGGAGCAAAGAGAAGTAAAATGGGATTCTGTGAGACTATGGCAAAGGGACCCTATGTCACTGCTGCCATCTGGAAAATCACTTATTTTGTGTGTCTGTTCTGTGACAGGTGATGTGAGAGACAATAACTTCTTTACCCTGGAAACACTTTTGTGACCAATGCTGATACGATTGCTGCTTCGTTTGTTTTTTATGAGGAAGGCGGGGTGGATGGTGTCGTGCATATGGAGTCCTAGATCCTTTTGGATCTCAACCCTGTCTTAACTAATATTCTGGTTCCAGAAGGCATTTCTAGTGCTTCATGATCTGGTTTTAGGGGAATAACTTGAGTCCAACGCGGCTTTCTGTTCTGAGTCCTCGTCTCCGTATCTGTGTAATCCTGTACCAAGTATTAAAAACTACTGTATCGTTAGCAGCTTACTCAAGATTATTTTGGGCTCTGCCTTGGTTTTATATGGGCTTGCGGACTGATACATAGTTTCATCAATTTGTTTTTGACTGGCCTGAGAAATGAAGTCTGGCAGTGTCAGATTGGCTAAGCTTTGTAAGGAAGGGCCCAAAACTCAGACTTTTTGGAGGTCGATTTGCTATTGAACTTACGCGAGATGTTTTTATTTTGAGTCATGGTTGGCTGTATTGTCACCAGGTTGTGTCATTTACCTGCTGATCTGCTCACCTGTCAGCTTCACTCCCGGCCTGGCCACTGTGGGAACAATGACGGGGGATGTAACATCTTCCCTTTTTTCTTAGGATGCAGAGAAGGAGGAATTCCTATAATGGATTAGTGTATTTACATAGTTTTGTCAGTTCTATATCTAGTTCTACATCTATATCCTCTGTAGCTCCTCCTTTAGTCCCCTACTTGCTTTCTCTTTCACATGGTCCTTACATATGAAAAACCAAACCAGCACTTGTGAAGTCGTCTCTTAATGGGACAATTAATGGCAGATACAAAAATTGCTTCGCGCCTTTGTTAGTGACTTCTTGACCGGGTTGTGGCGCTTACTCAAGGTGTCTGCCAGGGTGGCACCTCTGATGTGCAAACGTATTAAGAGTCGCCAGGTGTTAAAAGACACACTTTTTGAAACCATTCGGTGTGCCATGGGGGAGGAGGGGAGGACGGGCTGATCATTCAATATGGAAAACCTAAAATGTGCCTCACGGGTCCTTAGTTTGTCCTGGAGGACGAGTGTTTCGGTGGGAAGGAGGGGGAGATGGGGATGCAGCGTTGGGAGCAGCCAGGCTCGGAGCATGGATGCTGTAGCTGGGAATATTAATAAGCTGAAAATACAATTAAAAAGCAACCGCTTTTCAGGTAACCAAAGAAAAACCCAGAGCAGCTTGGCTTTTACACTTTTTGTTGTTGTTGTTGTTCTGGTGTGTTGCCTGGGAGCTGCTTCTCTGCTAAGACAACCGACCAAATGTGCACGTACAGATCGTGGTGCGGCCGCGGGGTGGATGCTGTGGAGCTGGGACGTGGCAGACAGCGGTGGAGGACCAGATCTGTGCACAGGAGAGAATTCCTGCATGGTCCTCTACTGCCCGGTGGTCCCTTTGTGCTTGTTATATCCCAAGTTCAACCTGAACCTCTCTCTCTCGGTCAATCCCAGATTGGGAGTGCGGGGTTGGGATGTCTTGGAGAACTTACTTGTCCCCATCTGAGAACCCACACTCTGGGGCTGTGTTGGTTTTGTCACCCGCTGACTGTAAATTTAAGGTGTGTTGATAGCAAATAACCTTTAAACAAAGCTGTGGAAGGGAAGATGAACTTCATATCAAGGCTTTTTACTCCTAGATGTCCTTACTAGAGTCAGGAATGGACAAAGCCATGATGAGTTTAGTGAAAGTAAAGGGGAGTCGTCAGGCTTGTTACCGCAGATCTACTTACTCTCTCTTCTGTGTTTAATGTGTTAGATGTTTTAGGGAATAGAAATAAGGCTGATAACTATGGCTTGATGGATAGCTGTGAAAGTGTTGCAAATGATGGAGTTTTGTGACATCTGCAGTTAAAAATCGGATTATCTGACCACCATGAATAGTTTTATGTCAGGGAACTCTGTAGTTAAGGAGTCACAGCCCAGTGTATGCATACGTAAGCTGGGAATTTCTAGGCCAGGTAGTTGATATTATTTGGAGACCTCATCATGTTTTTGATGGCATCCAGAGCTTCTGGCAGCCTGCTTTTGTCTTGGTGTGTGAATGGAAAGGGTCACATGAAGCTGTCAGGTTGACCATACTGTCTCTGTTAGGGTTTGGGGAAAAGCTGACATTCAGTTTTTGTCCAGTGTTGGCCAAAGACTTGGTAAGAATTCAGCATGGGATGTTAGTATGAAAGAAAAAAAAAAATCTGGAAAGTAGGAATAAGTTATGAGGCCGTGGCATGTGCAGTGTAAAGGAAAACAGAAGGGAGATATAACTGTCTCTGTAAACATGAGGACACGCTATAATGAAGACTGAAGCAAGTAATTTTCATCAATCAGTAATGGCAGAGCAAGTAATGAAAGGCTTAAATGTGCACCAGGGAAGGTTTAGTTTAACTGCAAGACAGGTTGAATTTCAGTCCCTTTTTTCATTAAGAAGGGTAAGTGCGACTAGTTGGGTGAGTGGTTGACTGTCATGGGACAGGTAGCACAAGCCGTGCCTCACCCCTCTGCCAGAAAATGCTGTAAACACTATTTCTGACTAATTCTTCCCTAGTACAGGCTGCAAAAGCAAGTGGGGAAATGATCTATGCCAGCAAAATCAAACCCTTCCAGTGCCTCACTCTGACAGTGTGAGGGGCAACAGGCACAGACTGAAACACAGGAGGTTCCATCTGAATACGAGGAGAAACTTCTTTACTCTGAGGTGCCAGAACCTGGACCAGGCTGCCCAGAGCGGGTGTGGAGTCTCCTTCTCTGGAGACATTCAAACCCGCCTGGACGTGATCCCGCGTGATCTGCTCTGGTGACCCTGCGTTAGCAGGTGGGTTGGACTGGATGATCTCCAGAGGTCCCTTCAAACCCAACCACTCTGATACCATGATTGCTGGGATATCACTTGAATGCACAGGAGCAGCTTTGCCATCTCCTCGTTTGGGATGGGCGCTCGATGGACTGATGAAGGCAACGATTGCAGCGCCCGGCGAGGAGACACCCACCATGGTACGTGCTGCTGCTCTGCTTGGGTTTGAACGAGGCGACTTAAATGTAGTTGATGCAGCGGCTCTGCAGGGAAAGCCGTTTGAGGATTATATTGGAATGTCTATTTATTGCATCGTTAGCGGCAGTAGAGGGATTTGCTCGGTAACGATGGGCTCCTTGGGTTTATAAAGTGTGTATAAATCTGCTCCCGCAGTGCAGCAGAGCCTTTCGTAGGACCCCTGCAAATAAAACACCAAGAGTGGTATTTTGATTAATTAGGTGAATGCGAAGATTTGTATCACTGAGTCAATAAAGTAGAAGGGGATCAGCTAGTTATCATAGATACTTTTCTTCATGTGAGCACAATTCAGTTAACCGAGAGCCAAAAGCTGATGGGCAGGAGCCTGGGGATGGCTGTGGGAATGTGTTGGGACTATAAACACAGCCCTGCCTTGGCTGGGGGATGTACCTGTGCCCATCAGCCCCGTACGGAGGAAGGTTTCGGACCAACACAAGCTCCTGCCCAGGATTTTGTGCCAATGCTGGGTTTCATGCTGTTAGCGAGGTGGGAATAGAACTGTCTCGGAAGTTTCTGTGGCTTTTTGTTATCGCAGAGCTGTTGCTGCGGCATTTTGAATGTCCAGGTTAGCTGACAAAAACCGAAGCGGATGTTCAGGGCTGCAGGTTTTCCATCTTCACGTGGACCCTCAAGTGCAGTGACTACGGGAGCGTGGGCAATGTGTTTTATTAATCACAGGGGAAAAAAATGAAACGCTTGTCACCCAACGGGCTTGCTGTGGTTCCTTGGGTGAGAATGTCAGCCAGCTTCTTAAGCGTGACCCAAAACAAACACAAATCAAGTCCTGCACGATAACAGCATGCCAAAATCACTGACTGGGAAGTTTCTGATGAGCAATTCTTGCAGCAGGTATCTGAATTCTGCTTTGTCCTTCTGCTATATGAACAAACGCTTTAGTCCTCTTGCTCTTTTTCCCCTTTCAAGCTCTGAGGACAGAGCTGTTCTGCCCCTCCATGCGTTGCTGTCTGTGCTTCAGCTCCTGATTTTGCTTCTCTTGGTGCATTAGGGTCGCGGGAGTGGGATGCAGGAGCTCCCTTTTCCCTGCTGGGCTGAATCTAACTGCCACAAACTTATTTTTCATGGCGAATTGAGTGCCAAGGTCAAGCAGAAACAGCGTGAACTCCAACAGGGTGTAAGAGGGCTATATTTTTTAATAAAGTTGTGTATATCAGTTCCATGGAGATTTCAATTTCTGTTTTTCAGGGTAACAGTTTGGCCCCGGTACTTGTGGCTCTGCCATCCCGCAGGTATCCCTGCGGAGGGGCTGGAAACTCGTACTGCTGCTGAACTTTTGCTCTTTTCTCATTCACTGAGCATGCAGGATGGAAAAGCCGCTCCATTCCTTGCGCTGAGGCACCAGGAACATTGTCAAGGGCAGGAATGGCAGGAACGGGGCCAGGTCTGGAGAGCAGCAGTGGGAGGTGGTTGCTCATCTCTTCTGCCTCTCTATCCCAGCAGTCAGGCAAGTGCTTCTCGTTGATTTATCACACATGTCCTTTCCCCTTAGTATCACTGATTCCTCTTCTTCAGGTTTCCTTCCTTTCAATTCCCTCACCGCACGAAATTTCAAACCAGATCTCTTCAGAGCTAGTGAGATGTTACTTTGATTCATGAGGATGAAGTTCAGGTGTGGCCATCATTACATAACCTTTTTTAATTGCTCCTTGAAGCAGAACAAGTTGCCGGTGATTGGAATTAATTTTTTTTTCCCCTTGCAGGCAGCAGCAGTGTGCCAAGGTCAATGAAACCTCAAAAGCATCTATCAAACACCTGGTCTGCTGGGATTGCGCTGCTGCTGACAGATGTACTTTTTTAACCTGGCTGCTACATATTCACTTAAGCTGCTCTTGGAGGGCAGAGGGAACGAGCAGACAGGGAAAGCATTCGGAAGATTGGATTTTTCTCATGTGAAAATAGCTCCTTTTTCTTTCGTGTGTTGTTTTAAGGTTAAAAAAAAAAAAAAAAAAGAGAAGCAAGCCACTGCTGGCAGCATTGGGAGCATTTTTCCTGCCCCGATCCAGCTGTACAACCCATGTTTGAGTCCAGGGAGTCAGGTAGGGGAGGGAGTTAAGGTGGAATTAAGTAATTTGGATGCTCTGGCTGGTTTTACGAGGCTGAGAAGTGGTTTCCGACCCGGAAGACTTGCCGGTGCAGCCGCAGGCAGCGTGCCAGCTCCGCAGCCGCTCTCGCAGCGCTGGGGCAGGAGCTGCTGCATTGCTGCAGGCACGGAGCATCGCAGGTGGTCGCGGTGCCCGTGGTTTGCTTCTCCGTGGGCTTTACCCAGCTCTGGAGCAGGGGATGACCCGGTTCTGCCCGCACTGGCAATGCCCAGCGTGCAGGGGATGCCCAGAGCAGCCTGTGCACCATGGTTCAGGCTGCGTTTGGTGTTTTCCTCCTCCGCATCCTTCCCGTTTTGCATTTCTCCCACCGTAGGTAGCTCTGGGGATCTTTAGAGCTGTTCCTTGGACTGGTTTTTACCAAATCATGGAATTGGGCTTTGCTGATCCAGTCCAGGGGCTCCTTGCAGGTTACTGGCGCGCTATGTCGGGCTGTGTCTGGAACAGGCTGGGCTTCACCTTGCAAAATCCAGTGTTTTAGGTATATGTGCACTAGGACCTTTCAGCATAATTAACCAAAAAAATTAAGGTTTTGAGAACTTTGGCCTTTCCAAATAAAAAGCTTTTAGAATTTTTTGCCTCACTCTCTTTTTTTTGGCAATAATTTGGTGCCTTTGCAAACATTACACCTTACTCCCAAATATATATATATATATTCTCTTTTTTTAATGGAAGAGATGGCTGGTGTTTAGCAATATGCATAGTGTTTTCCTCTTTTTTTTTTTTTTCCTCTTCCTCTGTCATAGTTGTGCATGCAACTTGACAAGAGATCCTGGCAGCCTGCTTGTCCAGAACAGTAAACAGAGCCAGTGCTGCAGTAGTTTGCAGATAAATAATGTATTACAGCCTGTCAAATACAGCTTTGAGCAAATACCACTTTAAAGGGTCGTATATTGTGAATCTGAATATCACCCTACAAATCATTGTTTCCCAGACCCTTTCGATTCCTTATTATGCACCCTGCAGCTCTTGGAACAGGTCACCTTTTTCAAGTACCCCTAAACCTGACAGAATTAGTATTAGCAATATTTCTACTGTTCGTGTTTGTTTAACCAGCATAAATAAACTCGAAAATCAGCCTGCAACACTTTTCTCTCCATCCAAAAGTCCTTGTAGTTTTTTTTGCTACCTCAATCGGAAAGAAATGGTGCATGCATGTTTACTTTTTAGATGCTTGCTTTGAGATTTTAGGGCACACATAGCTTGGTTTTTAGAAGTCTTCCTAGAAATATAAGAGCCTGTTAAAATATAGCTAGGTATTTTGCTGATATAAGTGTTTAAAAAGGATAGAAGTTATATTGCTGGGATGCCTGGTTGCAGTTAGTTTGAATAGCTACATTAAATGTACAGAAGAAAGGTTTAGGAGTATTTCTGAAAAATAAAAACCTGAGAAGTTGACAATGCCAATTCTAGCACAGCAGGAGTACTGCGTTCCGTGGTGTTTGTGTTTAATATCGCTTTTAAAACCGGGATGTGACCATGTTCCGTAGTCTTTCCTGGTGTTTGTAGACTTTCCCTAGGAGAAGTGTGAGCTGTGTTTTCAGCTCCGAAGTGCTGGCTGGTTTTGGTTGATCTTAAACATTGAATCTACAGCGAGTGCAGCCTCGGGAAGCCCCGAGTGCAGCCACTGGAAGGGCAAAAATGCTTATTTTAAGAATCTTCTTTGGCACACACAGCAAGCCAAAGAAAATAAGCCACTGTTCAGTGTACAGACCAAAATTGTGATGGTGGGTTAGGAAAACTCCACTTTGGAAGTGTGAGGTTTTTACATCTGTTCACGAGTTGTACGATGATGCTCACTCAGCCCTGGCTGAGGGTTCGGATGCTCTGACATCCCTCCCTGGGCAGCTGCGGAGCTGGTGTTGCTCTATCTGAACATGGTTCGGACCGGTAGCAGCCACGAAAATCCACTGCGCCCTGGTTTTAAGCAGTTTTTTATACTTGCAACCTCTGACTAGATGGGGTTTCAGCGCTGGGTTTTTAGGTAGTGGCGGCAGAAGGAGAGATGAAAGGAAACCAATGTCTGTGTTTAAGAAGTTCCAGCGTTTTTTTGGCATAAGGGGGTTTCTCGTGGTGGTGTCTCAGAATTGGTTCAGGCTGGATGCTTCACAGAGGTGCCATTTGGTTTCCCACAGAAGGTGAATTGGGTTAGTGGGGAAAAAAATTTAAAAAGTGGAGTCTGGAAGCAAATTATAGGTCTGTTGTTTTATGGTGGATCCTTGAGTTGCCTTTCTGCAAAGTTACGCAATTAAGGGGATATTGAAGCAGAGAAAATCGTCTGTTTATTTGCCTTCTGCTCTCCACATGCGATGAAACCTTTCCCTCATTCACTGAAGAAGAGAGAGCGGGGTTATTTATCCAGATAGAAAGCAAAGCGAGAGGGAAGCTTACCCACATCTCAGCTCCCAGAGGAGCATGAAGATGTCCATCCTGTCTGATGGGGGTTTTTTGTGGGGGAGACATGTGAGCATTTCACGCATGTTTAAGATTAAAGATCGTCTTTTAAATGATTGTAGAATGTATCCTAATGTGATGTATGGACTGGCTACTGGGACTGGGCTAGCGAAGCTGGGTCGGGTTAGTGGTGAGGGAAATGCTGTACCCCATTTCTGCTGCCTTCTTACCCTCGCAGAAATGCCTTTGGTTTCCCTGCATGCCCATGTTGGCTTTTAATGAATTTCAAAACACTGCCTGCTATAGTTTAGGCTAACTTCTCCAGCATTCTGGGTGTCCTGGCTTGCAGGAAGAACACTGGAGAGCGTTGTATTTCATTATTTACTGTATCCTTGCTGGTGTGCGGATGCAGAATCCACTGCTGGCACCAAGTGGCTGCAGGTGGAAGCTGCTCCGGAGGTGTTGGACTCACCGTAGATTTTTGGGGCTGTGGTTTGGACAGGGGTGGGACCCTCCATTCCCTCCCCAGTTTCCCCATGGTGGGTGTCACATGCGGCAGCTGCTCCATCCCACTCCAGCTGATGCCATCTGAGCAATGGCCTCGGCCGTGCTTTTCCTTTCTTTTATATATATGGAGAGGAAAAAGGCTGTCAGAGGGCTTGTTTGGTTATAATAAATCTCGGCGTGGTCTGCGCTGAGTCCCATCCTTGTGGCCTTTGGGTTTTTTTTTCTCCTCTGAGTGACTGGAAAAATAACCTCTACAACATCACGTGCATGAAGGCAAAGGATCGTGATTACCTGGGAAAGGACACTCTTTTTCCTGCCTTTTCCAATATCTGGGGGATTTTAACACTTAACACCGTTCACAGAACGTGTATTGAGTGCTTGAGAGAAAAATTGCTGTGGGCTTTGCACCCTCCTTTGGTTTTGGGTGGAGACAAGGGGTGAGCTGTGCTTGGTCACCCAGAAGACATTGGAGAAGGCAGGAGAGCAGAGATGTGGTACCTTTGGTCCAGCAAGAAGGTGAGAAACGGGCTGTCAGGGGTAGATGAGGTATGGTGTGGGTTTTTTTTTTTTTTTTTTAGAAGCTGTAATCAAGATTTTTCCCATCACAAGTCACTTGAAGCCAAGTTTCTTTCTGAATATGATTCTGTTGCTTTTTCTCAGTTCAGTGGTGATTATATTTGAATTTGGAAACTGGTTGTTGACCAGCTCTCACCTGCCAGCCCCTTTCTAGGCCCAGAATAAGAAGCATTAATTCTTATGTTTTTCACGCTTTCTAAAAAAATTCTTGTGAATAATTTTGTATGGTGGTTTGACTCATCACTGCACCTGATGGCCACCTGCAGGAATCAAAAACTGGAACCAGTTTTGTTCCCCACAGGGGAAGGGGAATGACTTGGTTTATTCACAGGGTCTCGGGACGATTTTGTGCTTTAAAGAGACTTGTATGAACAGGTTACTTTAGTTCCTTCATCCTAGATTGGTTTTATCTTTATTTTGTCCTCTAACACAATCTCCCAACTGTGCAATAAACGGAAAGACAAAAGCGCAGTGGGTCTGCCAGGTGAGGATCTTGCTGCTGCTGGGATGGAGACTTGGATGATGGCAGTAGGATGGGTGCTCCGCTGCATTTTTCAATACATTTTGCAAGACACTGAGCATTTTGCAAGATACTGGAGGCATCAGCGTGGTAGTTGTGCCCCGTGTTTTAATACTGCTGCTCAGAGCTCGTGGGATCCTCGTACTTGAATGTTGGAATTATTTTTAACAGATGCTGTAGGTAGGTTTGCTTCCAGAAGGGCTTTCCCTGCCTGCATTGGCTTGTGTCTTTGACAGCCGCTGCCTTAGCACTTATTGATTTCTAATTTTCCTTGTAGTACAGAAGAATCCTCAGTGCCTGATCTAGACCAGGTTGGCCAAACCCCACAGTTTGCATGTTTTGCTTCACCTCTGTCCATCATTTCCTTGCACCAAGCGGTGATTGAAGTGTGCCAGTAGTCCCTGCCAGGAAGCTTTCGGGCCAGTATGCTTTGGTTTTGGAATGTTAAAAGGATCAGTGGGTGCTAAGTGGCATTAGACAACTTCTTAGGGGGAAAACTTGTCATACGGCTGTTCAAACATACCAGTGCAGCTGCATCTTCCCACCAAAGAGGTCCCTAAAACCCCACAGACCAGAAGCTGAGAGGGTGGATCACAGGAGGAATAGGCATTGTTTTCCCCATTACTTATTCTCTATGAACATTTAGTTATAGGTGCCACTGAATAAGACAACTTAGTTTCTCAGTTTTCAGTAGTGACATCCGAGATGCAGAAGTTAGTTCGCGTTAAATATTACAAGTAATCCTAATTTTACGAGCTCAAAGCTGCTTGTCTGCCTTTCTCCCAGCTGCACGGCCATGGACATGGATTGGAAATTACAGCGTTATTCTTAATGTACCAGCTTTCCCCAGGTAATCTTTAAACCGTAGGTGTGTTTCTTCAGGATTTATTGGGGAAACCCTGAGCCAGGGGAGCAAAGGGCTTGCAGAGACCTGCAGCAGCAGCAGTGGGACGATGACTTCGAACATCTCAGGATTGTGGCTGAAAATGGGAATGGAAGAGGGAAGCTGGGCTGAAAAAATGTGTTTCATCATCACGCTCCTGTTAAGGCTTCTTCAGCATGGTGTTTGGAGAATAATCCTGATTCTTACCCTGAAGTTGGCACCAAAAGGCTTTGCGTGAGATACGTCAGGAGAAAAACGACATTTAAAAAAAAAGTTTTCTCATATTTTCATTGTACCTGCCCACTATCCCAGTGCCCAGTTAAAAAAAAAAACAAAACAAAACAACAATGGTAGGGAGTTAGCCTTTTTTATTTTATTTCCCCATCTGCAAGATTGCAGGGAGCTGCAGTGCTTGTGTTACACCGTGGAGCTGCACAGTGTCTGCTCCTTTAATGCGGGGTATGGGGAGAGCACTGTGGGCCTTTTAGACACCAGCTCAAGACTTCTCTAAGCATACTTTCCATGTATGTGGTTGATATGAGATATTTAGACCTATTTTTTATCCTTTAATAAAAGATGCTAACTCATGGTCTGATAAAATTTGAGATATTTGATGGCAGTTGGTAGAAAAATACTGGTTCGTGTCCTCTGGGCGAAATTAGGAATACTATAGTAGAAGAAAGCATCGGTGCTGCTTTTGAAACAGTACTGGCTGCCAATTTTTGTGTCCCTTGAGTGTTGCGAAACTTCTTTGCATTCCTCAAACATGGCAGAGACAACTATCTCATCTCTTTAATGAAGAAAACTTATTTCTCCTCCAAATTAATTTCCCCAGCACATGAGAAGAGGAGAGGCTGATGTTTTGTGTCATGAGTAAACCCCGAAGTCTGTATCAGCTGACAGTAAAAAGCTCCATCTTTTTTTCAAATATTTCCCCCCAGCTTCGCGTTACCATGGGAATTGTAATAGCTATTTGCAAGCAGCCTAGTCGCTATATAGCATAGCCGAAGAGTATATTAAAATCATATATAGCTGCCATAGCTGGAGCTCTGCCTGCGCAAGGGTTGAAAGCAAAGCTGGTGGAGCTGTTTGCTTTTGTCTGCCCACCCTGATCTCGGTTGTTTGCCTTGCTGGCTTTTCCGTCAGCTGCGTAATTAAGCACAGAAGAGCGATGGAGGCAGAACCAGTTAACTTGCCGAGCAATATGATGTCAAGTCAGTGGTACCGAGTTGTTCTGTAGGAGTTTAAAAAATTAATTTTGTTGTTAAATGTCATCTGCTGGCTTGGGATCAGCTGCAGTGTAGGTCATACGTTTTTTCTGGTAAATTTGAAGGAAATCACATAAAGGATCCTGAATGCTGAGATGTGTGGAAACGAAGTCTGTTGAAGTCTGTGGATGTTTCTAGAGGTACACAGAGGTGAAGAAAAAACAGGAAACTATTAAATTCACATTTCTCATCTAGCAGAAGCCTGGTTCTCCAACCCAGCACCTTCCCAAGGTGGGGAATTGCTCTTCCCTCCTCCCCTGCAGCAAAAGCCGGGAGAGCATCAGCTAATGCTGGAGAGATGGATTAACGGGGAAAACCTTTATCTGCCCCTGCTTACGCTGCTTTTGGAGCACGTTGGCTCAGTCCTGCGCAGGTTTTTGATTAAAAAAGGTCACGGCAGCAGCCAGATTCTCTGGATGCTTGTTCAGAGCTCCAAGCTGTGAGGAACACCTTGGTGTTTCTTCTTGCTTCCCACCCCTTTGGAGACCTGTGGACACTGCCTTGGTTTCAAGCTCAAAATAATCATCCTGCCTTTTCAAGTCCAGCTTTACAAACGCTGTCCCCCTGCGAGACAAAACTATTAGATTGGTGCACAAGGAATTGTGGGTTTTGCAGTGTTGAAATTTGCCATTTGTTCTTGGAATACAATCTTAAACAAATGTGGTTACGTTATACATCATTTTAATGTGCTTTTCTTGCTTTGTGTTTTTTTGCTACTGACGTATTCCTTGCTGTTTATATTTATTTTGGACTATGGAAATGATGTTAGACAAAAAGCAAATTCCATTTTTACGCTACGGAATAAACATTTCTCGTTGGCAAAAATGTGTTGACTGTAATGGTTCCTATTTTGATTAATAAAGATGCATTTGGGCATAGTTATAATGATTTAAAATTCATGGTCAAAACCTGCAATTCCTTGTGCACCAACCTAATAGGAAGGTGAGATACAGAGACTTCTTCCAGTAGTTGTCCAAGGAATAGCACATAGGAAAAATGTTGACTTATTGACGGAGACCATCCTGGGGAAAGCAAATATTCAAATGCACGAGGACTTCTTTTTCATGAGTCTTTCCTGCGGTGTTTGGGTGTGTGTTTGTTTTTTTTACAGTGCCTTTTTATCCCCTCGCCCTGGATGGAGCTTTCTGCCGCACAGGCTTGTTTTAATCTCTCTCTTTATTTTTTTTATTTTTTTCTCCTCTGTTTTTGCAGTTTGAGCGGCACGACCCGGTGGAGGGGCGCATCACGGAGCGGCAGTTCGGCAGCATGCTGCTGGCCTACAGCGGGGTGCAGTCCAAGAAGCTCACCGTCATGCTGAAGCAGCTCAAGAAGCAATTCCAAGACGGGGAGGTCAGTGTGGCGCTCACGGCAAATTCGGGAAGTCGGCGGTGGGGGCGGATGTCCCTCACCCTGCTGAGAAATGAGTAAGAAATCTCCGTCTTCTCGAGGAAAAGCACCTTGTTAAGCAGCGTGGGGAGATAGGCAGAACTTGCGGACGATAAATACTTTGCAGGCAGCAAGGAGATGGAAGAGGTGGGAGTGGAGCAACACGCGGTATCCAAATCGGGGTGTAGACTCGTCCCTGTTAAAACGGATGCTGTAATTTTAAAAACTTAGGTTTGCTGAACAGATCTCTGGGTCTGGAGCCAGAATAAGCATTGAGGACATGTTCCTATTTACTGGCTCCGACTGGGCAGTTTATTATTTAGTTATGCACTTATGTGCAAAATCATTTGAATGACTCGTGATTTAGAGAGGAATAAGGTTACAGGTCCTACGCTCGTTAATTTAGCGAGAGACCTTGGAATAAGACATCTGTACCAAAAGGACGTGCTTTATCAGGTAAGGCAAGGATGGGCTGCTAAATTACCTCAGTAGCAGAATTTCACATCTGCTTCTATAAAGATGGATTGTTCTTTTATTAACTGGGTTATAAACAAGCGAGAATGGATGGAAAGACTTTGCCTTTTTTTGTCCCTTTTTGATGCTTTAACTGGACTCCTATGATATGCAGGAATCCTCAGTTCATCTGCAGACACTCCAGTGACATTTTTTTTCTCCCGTGTTCTCCCTCTTTTGCTGGTTCTGGAGGAAAATTTACACGTACTGAAGCAGCAGGGCACGTAGACTTAATAGGTCTCTAACTGTATATAATGCCAAAAAGTTAAAAACCGGGGGAAACCGCACGTGAGCTAAAAGGCAACGCACAGAGTCACGTTCTTGCCAGAGGAGCCGCGGTACCTGCAGCTGCTTGTGGCCTCCAGGTGCCAGAAAAAGTGGGTTTTTTTGCAGATTTCCCTCACGTTTTGTAGAAAAATAAGATCAATATTTAATAGGCTGTTATCAATAGGTGTTGTCAACCTGTCATCGGAGCTGAGACAGATTGCATCTTAGTGTTTGGAAATCTCACATCTCAAGCTCTTTGCTGGCTTAAAAAAGACCATTGGGGTTTTTTGTTTTTTCCAGGGTTGCAGTATTGAGTCCGTTTATTTGATCTCTGAGCGGGATGCTGCAGATTTGCCTTTCCCAATACCTCTGCTCCTCTTGAGTTTTAAAAGGGATTATTTGATTTCTTGTGGAAAAAAAATGCTTAACCGTGATGTGTGTCGAACAGCAAATATCAGCTCTGTTGTTACATTCCCAAACTGTCAATTATTTTGCTGTGATTTGGGGCTTTTGTATATATATATAATTGAACACTAGCTGAGTGTATGAGAAATTAGGCAGAGCGAAGTTATTTTGGAAGATTTCTTAGATCAGACGTTTCCTTCCTTCCATGTGTAAGCCAAGACCCTGACATCTGTGGTAGAGGAAGAACTTTATGTTTTTACCTTATTCCTCATCTCCAAATTGGCCAGATTGTGTTTTGATTTGCAGATAACTGGATTCAGAGCAAGTTTTTTCTTTATTCCAGGGACTTTCAAGGAGAGAAACTTGGGAATAGCACAAAAAATGACATTTGCAAGAAACAGAACTGGTGGAAAACATGATTCCTTAGGCTAGAGGGAATGAAACATCCAAAATCTTAGAACATAACAGCCTCTCTGCTAACAAGTACAAGATATTTAATGGTTTAGGGAGATGTAAAGAATGCCAGAAGTGCCAGCTGCTTTGCACTGGAGGCAGATAAACCTTTTTAGCAGCCAGGGCAGCTCAAAGTCAACACTTCTGCTAGAGCTAGAGAAATTGGGCACTGAAATCCTCCACGTCAGCTGGTTTTAGCTCACAGAGAATCCAGCCTTGTGCCTCACTTTGCTTTGTCTTTTATACAAGAGAACCTTTCCTGGCAAGATTGTGGGGTTTTTATTTTCCCCTGGGGTATTTCAGAAGACCATATGCTTTGTGGATTTGTGTGCAGCACTTTGTGTCTAAATACACTTACGCACTTTTATTGGATCAGCCTGGTGCAGCTGTTTTTATGTGTCAGTGGTTTTATGTAGCTTTACCTTCCCTACCTCTGTAGCACTAGGACTGCCATGACCAGAATCACATCAACCATCTTCGAGCTTTCTGGACAACTTTCTCAGGGATGTGATTGCAAAGTTTTCTTTTTAAATAAACGGAGTGTTAAGCCAGAGAGCGTCCTCCCACTCGGAACTGCAGAGGCTTAACGACAGCTTTGCTTCTTCCTCCGTGTTTGTGACCCAGAGATGTGCAGAGGACGCAGCTGCCTCGGTCAGGCTCCGCTTTATAATGTCATATCATATCATTTACTATCATATAATATAAAAAGGGAGGGGAACCAGCGCTACCTTCTGCTCTCCCCTTGGCTGCCAGACCTCAGAGGGATGTTGGAGCCACCCAGCCACTTCATTTATCCTGCAATACTTGCCAGTCGCTGAGCACCTTGTAGGTCAGAGAGGTTTACAACGCAAACACGTTTTGCAGGAGGAATTTTTCCCCGAAACCCTTATTTTCACGTTTCACTAGCCCACTTTTATAGCAGCGTAGTGTCATCTGCACAGTTTACTAAGCTGCTGTTACTCCCCTCTGCACCAACAGCACAAGGGGCTTTGACTTGCTATTGCTTTCCAAAGAAAGCGGGAGTAAAATAATTTTAATAGTGTAATGCTGGCAGGGGAGTGGCAGTAACTGTACCAAACCTACCCAGCAAGCTTTACTTTGGAAATGCAGCTCACCTTGTGAGAGATTTTGTATGAAAGCTGCCAAATATCATCATCATTGTGTGATGCAATTACCTTTTCTGCATAAGGCAACCCTGGCAGCCTCCAAAACATTCAAGTTCTGGTTTTAATCCAACTTTTTGCCATTTTCCAACATCATTATTCTACATTCCTGCTTTTGGGAATGGCATACTTTCTCTTATTAATTGATAATCTGCTTTCGTTTTTATTTTTCTTGAGGAAAAATCCCATCTTAACCTGGATACACTAATTCCTCTCCATACTCAGCAGAGCTGCCACTCTCTACTTTGTTCAAAATTGCTTGTGATCCACCCCCTTGAGTTATACCTACCCAGCTGCTTTCCTCCTAGTAAAGAGAACTTGAGTCACTGGTAGTATTTACAGGGAAGATATTTAGTTTATGTCTTCCTAGCCGCTAGAAAATCAACCTGACTGTTTGGAAACTAGTGATTCAGGTTATTTTCTACATGTGGGAGCAAGACGTAATTCTCCCCGGCCGAATCCTGGCTTCCCAGGGGAAAAGGCGATAACTTGTACAGAAGATGTTTGAGCTGTTGTAAGATGCCTTTTGCAAGCAGAGCTGCATTTCTGGAGTCTGCCTGCTTATGTATTGCTAGTCTTGCTTAAATGATGAAAGGAGTCAGGCTTATGAATCAACAGCTTCATCTACAAATGCCTTGAAAGAAGTGATCACCCAGATGCTGTAATTGCTGCCCTAGTGCTCTCCAGGTACGCAATGTCTTGTGATTCCAAATT
Source organism: Caloenas nicobarica (assembly GCF_036013445.1). NCBI lineage: Eukaryota > Metazoa > Chordata > Aves > Columbiformes > Columbidae > Caloenas > Caloenas nicobarica. Next base: position 36,187,294 of record NC_088251.1, on the reverse strand, counting down.
GACACAAGCCTCTGTTATACAGTGGAAGCGTGTTGTTCTTTCAACGGAGATGTGAAGAACTTATAAAGAGCCGAGCAGCGCTGACAAACACATCAACACGGAATAAATTCCCATTCCCAGGCTTCTGACTGATGAAGGCGATGGTTCATCTGGTGACTCGTCGGTGCCGAGGCTGCCACAGTCTCTGATTTTAGTTTCTTTTTTGAGGCTAGAATGCCAGACTCAACTGCAGGATTCATCAATAAAATATTAAACTTCATAATACTGATGGCATTTTGGCTACAGAGATTCAGTATCTCTGACCACATGAAAGCCCAGATTTGTACAATACCTCTGTATGCCAATGTTTTTGCTTTTTCAGTTGGCGAAAGGACCGCAAGTTTCCATACGTAAGAATGTAAACCTTCCTGGTTACCTGCTGCAGCAACAGCAGCACTGGTACTAACCAAGGGGCCGTTTTGCAAGGACAGCAATGCTGTTTGGCCTCAACCTCGGCCATTTCATGGTGGAAAATTCCAGGAAAACACAAAGCTGGGGCTCTTTGCCTAGAATAGCTGCTGGGATGCCTGGTGGCCACTGCTGCAAACCTCAGATACCCCAGACAGAGCAGGTAAACCACAGCACAGTGTTTCCTGCATGCCTGAAAGTGGCCACTCGCCACCTGGTTCCTGCAGGTTTTCCAGATTTTTAGTGCTCTGCTCCCAGGCAGGAGCATGTTGATCACAAAATTCATAGCAAGGAGTCATCTGGATGGGCACCTGAATTGTGAAGATGTTTCCTCTTGTAGAGCCATTGTTCAAAACAAAGGAATCTTAGCAGTTCTTCCTGCAGAAGGTACCTCATTTGAGATTTTTTTTTTTTTTCCTAGGACAGTATTTTGTTTCATTTTGCTATGCATCTTTTAGCATACTGTTTGGGAAGCAAAGCAGATATGCATTTAAAGAAGGCTCCCCATACAGCAACTGGGTTTTTTTTTGCTGTTTTCAGATCTGTCGTCCGCGTGTGCATTTTGCTACCTCATCCTTTTTGGTTTAAATCCATGAATCCAGGTCTGAGAGCCTCTGGTTGCGTTTGTCGGTGCACACGCTGTGCCACGTGCATCAGTGGTTCATTGCCACATACTCAGCTATGGCAACAATAGGAACAAGCTGCAAATTTTCTGCAATTCTTCTGCTCACAATTCTAGAGGCACCATGTCTGTGTGAGAAGATTGTAAAAAAAAAAAAAAAAAAGGCAGCTTTTTCTTTCAAAAATAGATAAGTGGCTTCTCCCCTGATTAGAAGTTGCTGGGAAGAGTTTGAGCGGGTTTACAACTGGTCATATAAATTTATATTTGACAGTGCCCACTGAACGTGTGCTCTTCCATCCACACCACAAAACCGTGCCATGTTATGCAGTTGGGATTTTTATTATCTTGGTAGATCATTCTGTCATGCTAGATGGGTTAGGAGGAGCCTGAACATGAACTCCCCTTGACAAGCTGATTTATCTCCTCTAGAGAGGGAGGCTGAGTGGTTATTACTGTGGTGATGATTTACCTCCTCCCTGGGCTCTGTGGCTGTGGTGGGGGAGTTTGGAGGTCGCAGCTCTTGTCCCAGCACCGATGCAGTTGTGCTGGTGCTGAACGGGTCGTGCTGGTGCTAAACGAGTCAATAAAATCAGGTGTAGGTGCTCACTGGGCACATGCTCACCCGTCCCCAAGCCCTGGGTGACAAAGCCACCTGGGGCACATCGATATGTGCTGTGGTTGGCAGTGTCACCTTCTGCCACACCAGGTAAGATGTGGATCCCCCCAGAGATTTGTGCTTCTCTTAGCAGAGGCTGTGTGGTGTTTGCACTATTTCATTGTTGCCATTGCAATTGTGCAGGTTTGGAAAAAAACCATAAAATTAATTTGCTTGACGTGGTCTCCTGCATCCCCACCACAGGCTCATGGGTCTCATCTGGGCGAGAGGTGGCTGCAGAGCAAGGGCCAGGGAATTGCTCTTCAGGTTAATTCCCCTCCGGCTACAGCTTCGTGCCCACAAGTCGCTTTGTCACTGGTAACCCAAGGACCGTCACAATCTCCTTTTCCTGTCACTGTAAGACTGTCGTTTCTGTCCTAGGGCCTGACATTTGAGGAGGTGGAGAGCTTCTTCACTTTTCTGAAGAACATCAATGATGTGGACACGGCTTTGAGCTTCTACCACATGGCTGGAGCTTCGCTTGATAAAGGTATTAAAAGTTGCGAGACAGGCGCTGAAAGCTTCAGGGAGCACGACTCGTGCCATGTCTTTGGAGTTGGGAAGATGCCGAATGAGCCCAGGCACAAAGTGTACCAAAATCACGATTCCTCCCTGTAACAGGAGGTTTAATGTGCTATGTCCATGGCTAAAGAGGGATTCCAGGCTTTATACTTTCCCACTTTTAGAAATAGAGGGGAAAATAGGCTGAAATGTATAGCCTGAGTAGACTAGGGAGCAGTGATTTCATGGTGACCCATTTGGAAGCGGTGATACCGTGGTGGTTTATTCTCCTTCTTAAAAAAAAAAATATCATTGGCAAAGAGAAGCGGTATTATAAGCACTATTAAAATCTGTCCAGAGCAGACTCTCTTCAGATAACCTGCATTCCAGAGGCCGTGGGTGGCCGGCAGAGCTGGCTGCATAAACCTCAGAGCTGGTGTTTCTTGGGGAGCGTGGTAATAGCGTGGTTTATCCATCAGACCAACCCGTATCCTTCTTCACCTCATCGTGTGTTTCCTTTTCTGAGCTAATCCCTATCAGGTATCTTCTCAGGTCTGACACGCTGATTAAAAAGCAACCAACCAACCAACCGAAACCCACCATACATTTTTTAAAAAGTGATCTGTTACAAGTGCGTGCTTTTCGTTTCTAGATCTTTTTTTAAGAATTGGGTTTTTTTAAATGCTCAGACTGGGAATATAAAAAAACACCTCACAAAACTCTGGCAAACTGATTGAAAGTTGTTTTTTTCTTTTAGGCTAGGTGGAAACTCTTGTCTACTAGAAAGCTAAAGGTGATGTGTTTAGGCAACTCCAAAATTAAATGTTTTGGAAGTAAGCTATTCTTCCAATCACTGCTGTTGTGGCAATATTGAGACTTTAATAGGTTTTTGGGCAGTGGAATTGCAAAGGGAGTCAAACGTGTCACATCTCTACTTGTGTGTGTCAACAGCACCCCTCATCTTTGATTTCTGGGGGGAAATCGTCTGTACTCTTTGTTTTAGATCACCGTTATCTTAAGACTTAAAGTTTAAAGAACCTGATATGTTTTTCTTTCATTTAAAAGTAAAAAGGAGCAGGAAAAACTGGATCTGAAGTGCGGATGCGCTGCTGCTGCACAGAGCCCTTTCTGCAGCATCCCACGAGGAGGTAGCATCCCAGCAAATCCAATTTACTCAGTGTCTACAGCAAATTAGCAATTGCCCAGTCGTGGAATATGTATTCATGGAGTACTTAGGTCCACGCGCAGTTGATAAATCAGTGTGATTGCTTTTTAATTATGTGCAAGTAATGAGCTCGCGCTGGTTGCTGTGGCTGTAACAAAGGCACAAATCAAATTGTGGCGATACGTCTGGGTTTTTTGCAGCAGGGATCTCTGTGCTCCCCTGTGTAAATTGTCTGTACGTTACCTGTTTCCATACGCCTGCGCTCAGAGTCTGGGTATTGCACCCACAAATGAAATAAGCAATAAGTGGGGTGTGCTCTTCTAAAAATCAAGCTTTCACAAGGTTGCTTAGTAAAAAAAAAAAAAAAAAGTTTAAATTACTCATCATATTGGGGGGAGGAAGAGGATAGGTTGTGTGTCAAATAAACTGCTGCTAACCTAACGCAGCAAATGTTGTTATCATTTTAAAAGAGCTGTTTAAAAGGGAAAAAAAGTGGATGGCACCAAACAGTCATAGCTTGACAACCTGTTTTCTGCGTTGAATTAAAGTCGCCTCCTCTTCTAAAAAGGATCATAAACTTGTATTTTTATGACTCGTAGAATAACACACACACTATTTGTTACTCTATTTTTCATTTTACCAGAAACATAATAGCCATCATTCTCTTAAATCGTAAGCATTACTTAGAAAACTTCCCCAGCCTGGGCTTAGAGCTGGCAGCAGGACAGGAGCCGAATTCGTCACTGAGTCCCCTTTCGAGGGTCCGAATTGCACATTTTTTAGGCACCGCCTGCAGCCAGACTTTCCGAGCAGCCGTGGTGCCGGCAGAGAACCGCGGTTTAGTTCTGTTGTGTTCTGGGGCACGGATGCGCTTGGCTAGAGACAGACCAGGGCGAGGGGAGATGGCTGAGCCCCGGGGGGGTAAACAGAAGATCTTTTTCTTTTTGAAACATGGAGCTTGAAAAGGCTGTGGACTTGACAGGGAGTTTGGAAGGAGGTAGAGGTGAGATTTGAGTGCTGCAGGTATTTGTCATCGAGCTGCTGCTCGCTTTGGTCTGCCTTCGGAGCTGGGTGGAGGAAGTCGGTCCCCCATGGAGGCACAGCTCAGATTGCTCCTCTGGGGTGATCCCGTGTAGGTCAACCCGGTTAGCTGGGCGGGCAGGACATCTCTAGGGTGGGTGAGGGTGGCAGAGATCTCTAGAGACCCTCTAGTCCAACAAGGTCACCTACCGCCACTAGCCCAGGGCCACCAATGTTGGAGATGCAACAGCCTCTCTGAGTGTGTAAGAAAACCTGGATCGTAGAATCACAGAATAGTTTGGTTTGGAAGGGACTTTCAAAGGTCATCTAGTCCAACACCCCCTGGAAATGAGCAGGGACATCTTCAAGATGAGTATTTGTGATGGTTTTCAAGGAGTCACACAATGAAATCTGGCGTCTTGCGGAGGCAAGCGAGGGTCATGGCTTGTCACCTTTGCTGTATGTTGACACGTATGTCCTGAGGACAAGCTCTACAGAGATCAATAGCTCCTAGAAGATGCTGAATACTTTTCTGTTTAGAAAACACTTTTTGTGTTGGAATCCCCTTTCTTTACTTATTTATGACTGCAAATATTACAGTGGATCCTCTCTGCCTTTGGTCCGGTAGCTCCACTTTTTCCCCAGGAGTGTGATTTCCCCAATTTTCCGTCATGCTTCAATGACAAAATAGTTGCTACTCAGCTGCAGGGCTGCAGCCTCACATTTTGAGAAGCAAAAAGAAAAATGTGCTGTGCCACAGGATGGTGTAGGGTTTGTACATTTCTCTTCTGGACGGATATTGTGGTATGTACGGATGCAAATGACTTGAAAAGGTTAAATAGATTTTTTTGCTAGCTATATTGCCAGCGGTGGCATCCACCGTTTCCAATTGGGATGTTTAAAATGAAAATACCAGGGCAGAGAGCCCTGTGCCTGTCACCCCGGGTGGTGTTTGGGAAACAAAGGCAGCAGCGCAGCTGCCTGTTATTTTGGCCATAATGTGTGATTAATCTCAAGATAGAGGGAAAAAAAAAAAAAGTGAAGTTTGCCATCTGGTGAGGCTCTTGCCCATAAAAAAGCCCTGTTTGTAAGCACTTGGTGAGGCATCACTCACAGTGCGGTTCTGGGAGCTGGAGTGGGAAGAAAAGATAACTCTGTCACACGCTAAACTTGCGTAAAATAAGTCAGATGGCTCATTAAAGGAACCAGCGGGAGATACTAACACTTGAAATTTTAAAAGCCACACAGCTTTTCAAGATAGAAACACAGAACTCATTTTCGGTGGTATAAAATCCTTTCCCGTGCAGAGGTGGATGCAGCCATCCTAAACCCCCAAATCTGGACAAGCTTTTTGTTAGGAGATGTTTCCCCAGACGTCACCCCATTTCATTTTGCAAAATTGTAAAGAAATGATGCCGGGAGGTTTGCTTCAATTTTATTTGCCTCACCGCAGCACCTCGTAGTCTGGAGAATGTGTTTCTTAGTGGAAAGCAGGGACATTTTCCCTTATGACTCTCTAAAAACCAACAAAATCATTACCAAGCGCAGCACAGTAAGGCAGCCCCTGCAAAATAACATTTTTGCAGAATTTTTCCGTTGAGCAAGAACAACGTGAGGGAGGTGACACTTGCGCAGTTGGATTAATAAGAGAGGAAGCAGTAACCGGTGGCTGTAAGTACAAATTACAGCTGGTAGAACTGCGGCTGTGAGAAATAAATAAGCACACATCGAAGAGGAGGAAGGGATCAGGCAACACCCTGTAGAGATGGAAGGAGGGTGAAAACTCAGCAGAAAAACATGACTTATAATTAAAGAATTTTTTTTTCTTTCCGTATAAGGCTATAGCAAATAACTTTTTCAGCAAGGGTACACGGGGCACTGGGAGGGAGAGGGTGGTATTGAAGCTTGGTTGAGAACCCTTGAAGAATATTCACATTTAAAAAGGAGTTAAATGAAATTTGGTGCTGCTGCCTGAGGAAATCCAGATTTGCTTTTGCTGTTTGCAGGTCTGGCTCTCAGCTAAGAAGGGGCTTACAGCACTTAAAACCTCTGTCGTCGCCAAAGTTCAGGTGTTTTAAAGTCCCTCCCAGCTGAAGGACTTTCTGGGGAGAAAAAAAATAAGCTGAGGAATAAGTTTAGATAAATTGGTTCTTTTACCTAAACCTGACTGACGATGACAGAACTGAAATATAGAGTAAAAACTGCAGACCAGAGTCACATCTCTCATGTAGGAAAGGATTTTAACTCAAAAAAGAATAATTACAGGGAACCAGTGGGTGCCTACTCAAGATTTTATATATATATATATATATATATATATATATATATATATATATATATATTAGCCCACCTTCTGTTTAATTTCAGTTTTCTCCTGCATTATTTAGTAAAAGGAAGGGTTTTATAATAGGGGAAAAGGACTCCACCCCAAAAACCCCAAACCTCACTCAGGGGAGCAGAAATTGGGTGGAAAGACCCAGTAATCTGAACATTCATGAGAAAAAAAATCCTATTAGAAACACCTTATGCAGTTTCTAATTAATCCAGTTACAGTGTGGATTGGGCTCTTATTTTTTCCTTTCTACCACATAACTCTTCACAATTTCTGAAGGATCAAAAGGACCAGAAAACCAGAACCTAGAGGATGTTGTGGATGAAAGCAGAGGCGCTTTTTTTTTTTTTTTTTTTTTTTTTTTTTTTTTAGTTTGTTTCAATCTGATTTTTGTGTTCCACAACTTCCCCCATTTGCCTTGCTGAAGGGGAGCTCCGCAGCAAAAGGTTCATCTCTGTTGAGATGAAATGTTCATCTCTGGCCTCACTGACACGGTGCGAAGTGTCTCCGGACAGACTTTTCTTGGGTCAGGCTTGGTAGGGCAGCAATTTAACTTTAAAATAACACTCACACTTTTTTTTTTTTCCTCTTTATGCAGCAAAATGTACTGCATAACCCTGCCGGATTGATAGCTCCATGGATTGCTCTTTTCTAGGGGTGTGAATAAAACCACCGCTCGCTGCTTTGCTGATGAGTTCAGCTGCCAGTCTGGGGAGGGGGGAGGAAGTGAAATAATTCATTACAACTCTTTATTTTATCGCAAGGTTAACCTTGTCTGCTTGCTGCAGAGCCTGTCGCAGGGGGAGGGTTGGATGGGTTCATTCTGCAATTGCTTAACAGAAAAAAAGGTTTTTTTATTATTCCCAGACTGTTGGAATAGTCGGCTCATAGCATATCATCTTTGCAACGCTGTCAGAAGGAGCTGCCTTGTCGATCAAGCCCATCAGGAGAGGTTTCCCACCTGGTGTTTGCCATAATGCTGACACGCCTTCTGATTTTGTAACCAAAGGGAGGGAAAAAAACCCCTGATCTCGGTGTTTTTAATGTTTATCTTGAACATATGGGTATCAGCACATCGGTGCTCACCGGCAGCCTCTCCACACCCTATGTGGTGTTGCAGTAGGAAGGCAAAGGCAATGAGGAGCCTGGTTTTTGGGGCACGCGTTGAACATTCTGAGGACGAGGCTTATTTCCAGCCTCTTTGAACATGTTTTCGTAAGGGCAGTTTTGTGCGGAGGAAACAAGAGTCTTCTCCTGGCAGGTCCTGATATCTCGCTCACCTTGTGCCCTCTCTCCGTTGCAGTGACGATGCAGCAAGTGGCCAGGACGGTGGCCAAGGTGGAGCTCTCGGACCACGTGTGCGACGTGGTCTTTGCGCTCTTCGACTGCGACGGTGAGTGACCCCAACCTTGCCCTGTTCCTTTGGGCTGATGCTGCTGCCCTTCTAGGAGGGGTGTCTGGTGGTACCCGGCTCACGAGGTGTTCATCTTAAAGCACCGGATGCGTTTTGCATCCACAGATCGCTGCTACACAGCTTTTCTTCTCCTCCGCCTCCAACTCTGTTTTATTTAACAAAATGAGCTATTGTGCTCCAGTGATGGAAATGACCCTCTCTGGTACTTTATCTCCAAACTCCTGGACAAATATCAGCTTAATTAATTAATGGCAGCTCTGTGCCCTGCTGGGAAGCTTGTTGCTTTGCTGGCCCGCAGAGGATGTGAGCAATTTAGGGTAGCTTGCTGCTGCACTGAGGCACTCTCAGGTCGATTTAATGAGAATTAGTGTAGTGTTTGCCTCCAGGGGGTGATGGCAGCAATTAAGACTTGGAAAGTAGCAAAATTCTGCATTTGTCCAAAACTATTGAGCCAAAACCAGAGACCTCACTGGTGCCCTGCTTCTCCATGTCTGCTCACCGGGACCTGGCAGCTCTGAGTGGCAGCAGTGATGCATAAATCAACAGTTGTTTGCTTTCTGATATGAATATGAACATAAAAAAGCCTCTCGAATTACGTTATTGCTTGTTGTCCCCCTTGGCTTTGGCCCCACCTGCCTCTTTGCACCTTTCTAAGGTTGCATCTCGTCTTATTTTCCTCTGCGCTTCAGCGCCACTTTCTGACACGATCCTCAAGCCAGATGGAGATTAGAGTGAGCCCAAGTGTAACCAAATATTCGCCATTTGCATCCTCTCATAGGAGAATCTGCTAAATATTTTGAGAGCAGAGCTTTGCAGGGAAAGACAGTGGTTGCAAGAGGAGTTCCTGTAAGGAAGGAATCAAATGGAAAAGAGGCGCAGGCCTCTTTCTTTGTGGGATAGGCGGCAGAAGGCGTCACCCCCTCGGTGACAAGCGTCAGGCTGCCAGTCGTGCCGTGCCTTGCTGCTGTCCCCTCCAATCAACCAGTGCCCTAAATAAAAATCCCAGAGGTTTTAATTTATTGGTGGTTAAGCAGCTCGGGAATAAAATTTGCCCCAATTTACTGTCATCTTATTTTTAACGTAAACTTACATGGCATAATTCTCAGTAACCTCCCTAGATTGCTTTAACGAATCTTCCCTTCTTCTCCATTAAGCAAGATCTGTGCTCTGCCACCCTGCGCTCGTGTAATTTCCCAAATCACTTAGAGCAGAGAGTTCGCTTTGCGTTTCCAACCCTTGCTCAGCAGGCTGTTTTGGGAGGTTGAAGACAGACGCGATTTCAGTTTCTGTAAGAAATTACACTTGTGGCTGCTGCCCTTGAAAGTCAGGGTGGGTTTTAGCGTTTCTAATTTTTTTTTTTTTTAATTGTTATTTTTCTCGCAGGGAACGGCGAGCTGAGCAACAAGGAGTTTGTCGCCATCATGAAGCAGCGCCTCATGCGAGGCTTGGAGAAGCCCAAGGACATGGGCTTCACGCGCCTGATGCGGGCGATGTGGAAATGCGCCCAGGAGACGGCGTGGGACTTCACCATCCCCAAACCGTAGCGGGGTCGGGGACAAGCGCCTGCCGCCGCTCCTGCTGACACCTGCACCAGGCTCTGGCCGGCCCAGACTGTTCGCAACGGGAGGTTTTTTTTTGCGAATCGAAGTTAGAAATCGAAGCCTGTTGTATTTGCGGCTTCCGCTTGCTGATATTGCCCACTCTCGGGAGAAAAGAAAAAAAAGAAAAAAGGACTTTTCTGACTGTTGCCACCTCCACGTCGTGATGGGCGTCGAGCTGGTGGGGCTGCACCTATGTCACTTCTGTTTAATGCTATTACAAGCGGCGTGGGGTTAATTTTAATTTGTAAATTGTTCCTAGGTCGATTGTACCGCTGGGGGCACAGGTGGGAGCAGCCAGGTGGTGAGAACCCCCTGCCAGGATTTTGGATGGCCCAGTTGCTTCCCCCGGGCTGTTTGGGGGGGGTGCAGAGAATGGGTGCACCCACCGAGGGGTGTAAGAGAAGTTAAAAAATATTAATTAATAGCGGAGCAACCGCCTCTCCTGCCCATCCCATGTGAGCAAGCGGGGTTGGTGGTGGTGTTTCTAATTAGCTTGTATTAATTGGGAGCTCTGTAACGTGACGGGGCTGGACGGCGTCGTTTTATCCTTGTGAAATATGACGGAAAATGTTGCTCGTGGCTCGTCTCTTTTGATGACGTCATGTCGCGTCACCCTTCAGGCCGGGGACGCGCCAGCGGGCACGGGGTGTTGTGGAAGAAGGTGGTGGAGGGGTGTGAAACGTGGAGGGGTGTGAAAACGTGAAGCCCAGAAGTTTCTAAATCGCCTCTTTTTGGAATTAAACGAGGCCTGCGGGGGCGGGCGGGGCGCCCGTGACGCCATCAGGCCGCGCACCGGCGCGGCCTGATGGCGTCACGGGCGCCCCGCCCGCCCCCGGCCGCCGCCGCCATGGAGTCGAACAGGGACGAGGCGGAGCGGTGCATCGGCATCGCCCTGGCCGCCGCTAAAGCCAACCAGCCCGACAAGGCCCGCCGCTTCCTGGAGAAGGCGCAGCGCTTGTACCCCTCGCCCCGGGTCCGCGGTGAGTCCCCGGGGGAGGCGGATCGGGGGGCGATGTGTGTGTGTGTGGGGGGGTGGTCCGGGGCCTGCGCCGCCGTGACTGACCCTTCACCCGCCCGCGCATGCGCGGCCTGGGCGCTGCTGAGGGCGGGCGGTTCACGCCGGGCCCGGCCCTTGAGGTGCCCGCTCGGGTTTGTTGTCCCCGGTTGTTCCCTCTCAGCAAACGCCAAGTCCCTTCTCTCTCTCCCCCCCGCCCCCCGCCTCCCCATGCGTTACCGCAGCCGCCGCGGGTGGGTTCGGCCCGCGTGAAAATTAATCGTCACTTCGCCGCTTTTATAGGCTTTTAGGAACGATCTGGCTTCCTGGAGGCTTTGTTAATGCGTCACAGAAGCAGCTGGGAAGTGGTTTGTAGAAGCCACCGAGCACAGTTGTTTCTCCGCGTGTTCTTACGTTGCACAAATTTAGGGCCGTTAATTTGTTTTCCTTTATTACTTCGGCAGGCCTCATCTGATTTTGGTTTTTCGGCTGTGTTTTGCAGCTTGTCTGCCCTGCAGAGAGCCCTGCCACCCTCTCTTTTTGGTCGCACGAGGCCTCTTCTCCTTCCCTCAAACACAGCGGCCCTGTGTGTGCTGTGCTTTTCCTTCCGGATCGCAGAATCACAGAATGTCAGGGGTTGGAAGGGACCTCGAAAGCTCATCCAGCCCAATCCCCCCGCCGGAGCAGGAACACCCAGATGAGGTTACACAGGAAGGTGTCCAGGCGGGTTGGAATGTCTGCAGAGAAGGAGACTCCACAACCTCCCTGGGCAGCCTGGTCCAGGCTCTGGCACCCTCACTGAGAAGAACTTTCTTCTCATGTTTAAGTGGAACTTCCTGCGTTCCAGTTTATACCCGTTGCCCCTTGTCCTATCATTGGTTGTCACCGAGAAGATCCTGGCTCCATCTTCGTGACACTCACTCTTTACACATTTATAAACATTAATGAGGTCGCCCCTCAGTTTCCTCTTTTCCAAGCTAAAGAGACCCAGCGCCTTCAGCCTGTATTACTTTGACAGACGTCATATGATTTTAGTTCTCTGGCTGTGTTTTGCAGCTTGTCTGCCCTGCAGGGAGCCCTGCCACCCTCTCTTTTTGGTTGCACGAGGCCTCTTCCCCTTCCCCCAAACACAGCTGACCCTATGTGTGCTCTGCTTTTCCTTCCCGATCACAGTTTACGCTTCTGCAAAATTACAGGGTAGGAAAAGTGACTTTTGGAGGAAAAAGCATGGCAGGGTGCACAGAAAAGCCCACCCTGATGAGGATTGCTCTTTCTTGGGAGCTCTGCTAGGGCCCACACCAGAAAAGCAAGGTCTGGATGACAGCAAGCACCAGTTTCCAACGTAAAAACGTCATATTTGGCCCAAATCCTGTGCACTGGGACAACCGGAGTAGAAGGTGGGATGCGCACTGTTAGAGAACTGGAGTGTATTGGGGGAGAGCGGGGAAAAGAGGGGGTTAATTTTAAATATATTGTGCTAATTTGGTGCCAGACCCAACTGAGTTGCTGGTACAAGTTTCACATCTGAGCTGCCGTCCAAGGAGCCGTCGCTTGATGTCCTGCTGGTTGCTCACCTGTGCGCTTTGGGTCCATAGTTAGGAGATGTTGCTAAAGATCCCGCAGTTACATCATGGTTGCTGAGCCTTTACGTGTTCTGTGTACCCCTGGGAAACCTCTTTCTCGTGAGTTATATTGGGTTTGGCAACAAGCAGCAATGTGGACCTTGCGTGCCCGGCGCTTCAGACACTGACCCTGCAGATGTCGTCACAGGATCAGCAAAGGGTTTTGCAAGAGGATTTCAGCAAAAATCTTCTACGTTAATGCAGCCAGGCAGGCTAGTAGAGACACAGTCTCACTGGTCGTCTTTAAGTGGGAGTTTTGGAAAAATGAACAGAAGTTGAATAAAATCTTGGCTAATGAACGAGGAAAACTGATCCATAGCATGTGCTTGGTGGGGAGCTGAGCTGGCAGAACTGAGAACTAATTCAGCAAGTCTCTGTTTTGGTAGTTCATGAATTTGTGCTGCGCTGTGACTGCGCGGAGGACCAGCGTGGCTTTGGGATACAGAAGCAATAGGATGGGGGCTGTAGAGCAAAACAGGACTGAGCTGTGTCTTCTGGGGTTGTTTTGAGGAACTACACTACCAAAAATCTCTTGGCAAGCTGTGGGGAACTGAGCCCAAAACAGCAAGAGGGGGGCGGGTGGAGGTGCAGCCTCGTGGGATGAGATTTTAAAGTGCCTGGCACTTTACTCCAGGCTTGGAAGGAACAAAAGCAAAGACTATAACTTCGTGAATGCTCTAGTGGTGTGAATACAAGTGAGGGAAGGATTTATTTTTCTGAAAGCTGAAATCCATGAAGGCTCAAAAGCTCATCCAGCAAGTTACTGCTCTTTAGCTTGCTGTCATTTCTATCCTTTGTCCTGTAACAATTGCCTGTATTGGCTGTTGGATTATTGAGCGTTTTTTTTTCTTGCCCCTACAAGCTCTGCGGGGCAGATAGGATATCTTGGCTCGTCTCTTGGCCTGCAAGCGGTGTTTGCGCTTTCATAAAGAACGTGATACCCCCGTAGTGCAAGGTCTGTAACGCGCAATCTGCAGGAGGAGGAGAAACATCCTCGGTTCTAGGCTCTGGATAAAGGACTGCAAGCTTGTCAAGTTGCTGATGCCTTTGTAAATAACGTTGTCTGGTTTTAATCGTATTACGTGTGCCTGTTCTGTTTAATGGGGACGCAATATATAAACTTCAGAAACTATAAGCATGAAGATATCAATCTGATATTTGGTTTAAAAAAAAAAGGCAAAAGTAGTTTAAAAAGATGATGCTATCCAGCTGCCAGGGAAATGCATGATGGAAAGATACTTTTGTGCTTAGAGGAGCTTTATTGGGTTTCACGGTGTTGTCACCTGTGCGGTGAGGCCAGGCCTGCATGTTTGTCCCCCCCTGGATGAAAAAGACAGAGTACAGTGTCTGAGCCTTGCAAGAAGGCAGCGATAGTCTGCAACAGTTTCCCCACTTAAGGGAAACTGAATTTATGCAATTCATATTAGGTAATTGAGAGAGAAGGTGGTTTTCACAGCTGCTTCTACACACATCGAGTACATAGGGGAGAAGGCACAAGGGAGCAAAGCACCTTTCTGACTCAGGTGTTACGGGTCCCACTGTTCTGCCAGCAATCAGTGCTGCAGCTCTGTCCCCAAATGGGAGTGTCCCTGTGTCCCCCATGTGACTGGCATCCCACAGGATTATTTTCTAAGCTCTCTGAGGATCTGGCGTACCCAGCACAGTAGGTTCTCAAAGGCAGGAGATAAAGAGTAATATGCTTTATAATATTCAAGAGAATAAACATGGAAATGCTTTGTTGTTAAGGAGGGATGTGGGAAAAAAAAGAAGAGGACAAGGATGCGCTGCTTTGGTGATCCATTGTGGTTCCTGGACGGTCCGGCTGGGCAGGCCTGGGTTTTGGTGCAGGTTGGGTGTATTGGGAGAAGCAGGCAATGTCTTCTGCAGCAGCCCTCACATCTGGGCAAGAAGCAGCAGGAGCTCAAGGGTTCCTTGGGTCAAAAGGTGATGGTCTTCCTGATGAAGGGTTGGGGGGTCTTTGTGCAGTGGCAGAGATGAAGAGGGGTCTTTATGGGAGAGTGGGAAGGGCAGATTGAACTTGGCAGTCTCTTAACTTCTTGGTTTTTTTTTTTTTTCATCTTTTTCTCATTTCAGTTCTGCTTGAATCTCTCAACAAGAACGAGCAACCGGCCAATGGCCAGTCCCAATCCAGGGAGTCCACAAACCCTCAGTTCAAGAAGATGAGTGGAGACTTCCCGTCAGCCAATGGAGAGGCTGGTGGGGAGGCCCCCAAGGGCTACACTCAGGACCAAGTGGATGCAGTGAAGAGGTGTGTGCTCAGCCCTCTGGAGCTTCAACCCACGTTCCAGTTTATCGTGCAATCAGGTTTTCACAATGTTTTAAAGATGAAATGGTGGAACAGGAAGGAGGAAGGCAGAAAGAGTAGGTAGGGTTGGATAACAACTCATGCTCTGTGCCATGTAAGGAGATCTGGACTGGTCAGCTCTGAACCATATGCAGTGGTTTTTAATTCACTAGGTGTTCAAAAAGGTATCTAGGTGGATTTATAGCTACAGCAGCCCCGGGAGGCAGGTAGTTTGGGTCTAAGGAGATGAGATTTTCCCCCTAAAGGCATGTACGAGGGCCAGAACTATAGGCACATAGGCCTTTTCCAGGCTGAGGTCCAAAGAGGCATTGTGGATGCATTCATCTCATGGTCTTCACATTGATGTTTGCTTTACTGTTCTTCAGTAATACTGTGAAAAATCCCATATGGTTCTGAGGTCCTCTCGGTGGAAGTCACGGCTCATAGTTTGCAGTCAGCAGCCCTCCTGCTCTAAGCTTTGCTCTAGACCCAAGTGACAAGACACATCCCTCTTCCTCTCTCCTGAGTATATTCCGCTCACCGTCTCTCTTAGAGCCCAGTAAGGTGGAAATCCATAGCAGGACGCTTCACTCTGTTAGCATGATACACTTCTAAAGCCCCTGCTGGAAAGTCCCAACATATGTTTATCTAGTCATCTGTTTTCCCAACCCTCTTTCAAGCTGTTCTTTATTCCTTTCTACTATTTGCAAATACTGGAAGTTGAAGGGCTGAACCGCAGGTGCGGTCACGTGGTAAACTTTGTTTAAGGTTATGGGCATGGTCTGACTTGCGCAAGAGCTGCTCTGGCTGACGGACTCGGGGGGATGCTTGTTAGGTCATCCGTTTCTCCGAAAACCCAGCCCGCTGTATTCTGTCTCATCGAAGTCATGTGAGGAAGAGAAACCATCGCTGGGCTGTGAGTGTGCACAGAACGAGCTGGCCTGGCTGCACAGGCCTGGGCAGCTTGCTCTTTCTTCCTCTAGAATTCAGCTGATGTTATTTTTAGGTTTGTGAATTAACCCAGTCTGAGGAGAGGGGGGGAAAAAAGCTGATAGCCCAGCTATCCTTCAGATCCCAGCGTGCCATTTGTAGTCCCTCCCAAACAGCCTCCAAAACATCAGCATGATGAATCTGAGGCGTATTTGCCAAACCCATTTTTCAGCGGGTGATATCATTGCCTGAGGACAGGCCCTTCTACCTCTACTGGCTCGACTTGTTCTGTGAGACTGTTTTTGTGCCAGTAACGCAGCACAGCGGGGATGAGTCTGTGAAAAAAAATGGGTCATCCTCTGAGGAGTTAGAGCTGAGTAACCCGGCATTCACCAAACAACACTGATCGAAACTGCGGTGCATGAGATGTTGCAGAGTTGACATATTCAATGCAAACGTGGTTTTCACAGCTGAAACTCATTCCATGTGTTTTCTCCCCTCTCTACTGGCAGGGTAAAGCAATGCAAAGATTACTATGAAATTCTGGGAGTAAACAGAGAAGCTTCTGATGAGGACCTGAAAAAGGCTTACCGGAAACTTGCACTGAAGTTTCACCCAGATAAGAACCATGCACCGGGGGCTACAGAGGCATTTAAAGGTAAGGAACATTTCCAACTTTGTGATTTGCCCTCAGCTATCAGGTGATGTTGCTGAGTTGGGCTAGCAAGGACTCTTAAAAACCGCCTCACGAGTCAGGTAGAGTGAAATAAAGCTCTTTATTGTAAAGCTGTCACTCTTCTGAGCTGGTTGTGTTATAAACGAAGTATAGGCTTAAAATAGTAAACGCAGGTCTGCATTTGCCGCTGCAAGTCAGACAAGGAGAAACCTTCCTCCCATTTCTCCTGGCAGCCCTGTGTGTTGCTCCAGCCTCCTGCCACGCTGCTCAGGAGGAAATTCCCTGAGGACGTTCACCATCCTCTGTTTTTGGAGAGACGCAGGAGCTGCGGGAAGCTCCAGATCCTGCAGCCGTCCGGCACGGGGCAGGTGCTGGGCTGCATCCCTGCCTACCTTAAAACTGGAGTAATTTTCCAAGAGAAACGCTATTGCTTGTAATGCATTACTCCATTTTCCCACGCGAGCTGTGGAAGTTTGATCATTATTGTTGAGCTAAAGGCAGAACTTGTTGATGCCAGTTGTACAACACTGGTTTTGCGATGTTAAGCCATTAGAATGGTCTGATTCTGGCCATCTTGGGAGCGAAATGCATGAAGACTTCTGCTGGAGCGGGGAGCGAGGCTAGCCTAGTGTGAGTGTATTGATACAGTATTTGGGTAAGCTGCTGGTAGACCTGAGTTCAGCAGTAAAAGTCTTATGTAAGGTTTGTTCAAGTCTTTTAAGACCTAAATCCATAACCGATAAGAGCGTTGCTGTTAGCAAATAACGAGCTGACCTCCAGCTACCTGGGCTAGCCTGGTTTAGCATGGGGCCTGATTAAAGAGCGAGCATCTGCAGACATCTGTCTACGCCACATGTGCAATAAGCCGCTGTTCAATAGTTTATCCTTCGGTCCTTGCTAAGTGGCGAAAGGCAGATTTCTTCACCTGTAATCTTAAATAATGATGTTTGCTGAGAGCTTTGACAAGAGTTACGTGCCAGAAGTCGCGCGTTAAGCAAGGTGCCCTTTATCCTCTGCTGCAGAGCTATCTGCTCTCGGGTTATCTCTCCCCAAGCCTTGCCTCGTTGGCTTCCCTGTCCTTCAGCCCCCAAGAGCTGAGCTCCTCGTTTGCAGGACTCACTGAAGTCCACCTGTTTGGTTCCAGAGGGTGAAGGAGGGAAACGTGCACTGCTCTGAGGATTTTAGCTTATTTTTTCTTGCGTTGATGTATTAGTTGCAGTCTTGGCATTCGTCTTCCCAGTGACAGCTGATAAAGCATTATGTCCAGTCTATATTCGCTGTTGGCTGCAGTCTGTCTTGTAGCAGATTTGCATCACTACCTTTGATTGTTATTAGAAAAAAAGAGTTGAACCTGGCTAGTTTGAGCTAAAATCCTGATTTGGAATGAGGCGGTTCTTGGGCTCTGTCAGCAGAAAGTCGGACAACAAACAAAACCCTGAACTGCTCCAGTTTAATTAACTAAACGCACAGTTTGAAAGAACAGGCTAAAATGCTGAGACTCAGTCCGTGTTGTCCAGCTTCCTTGCCTGGTTGTAGAAATGTTTACTCTGTGTACACTAATTATAACCAAGAAGGAAAACAAGCGTATTGACATTACATCCTCCATGCTCCAAATCCAAGAAGAAACTGTACACCTTGATCTGACTACCAAGAAAACGTTGAATCTTGGAGTTAATCTCCTGCAAAGGGCACGTATCTCTTTTCTGTCACTTCTGCTGCTGCCTTTTATACACCAGGCAGCTACTGCCATGAGCGTTTTTGCCTCCTTGCGACACGGGGCAGGGAGAAGAGAGCCTGTGCAGTCGTGTAGGGAGGTTTTGGGTAGGTTAGTACAGAGGGGAAGTCGTAACCTGGAACTGAAACACAGAAATAAGGGGATGGCAGGCAGACATTGTGGTAGAAAGGCTCAAACATGCTGAGGTTGGGAGGAGAGTGACCTGGGGAACTGGTGGGGAGTTCGTTCCAGTACATTTCCACCATCACACTGTTAACAGGCCTTGTAATTATGCACCTGACTTCTGGCATCTGGAAATGTTGAAATTCATAGCTGACAGACACAACTTCTAGCCAGCGTTTCCTTACTAGCTTTGATGGGAGATGTTAAAGTCTCTTTCAGTGATCTAGCCCATATTTACATTCTTTGCAGTTCTGGTTTTAGGCTATGACATTGAATTCCCTTAATGCCACTTCTGAATAAAATTTGTTGACTAAAATTGTGTTTTCCTATACAGTTGCTTACAGCTGAAAGATTTGGGCATTAGTTGTTGAAAAGAAATAACAAGTTTAATTAGGTGAAATATGTAGCTGCTCTTCTACCAGTGTCTCCTTCACAACTCACATATTCATCCAAGAGGGTTTCTCTAGGGACAAATACCGAATTCATACCAGTCATATCATAACTTCTTCATTTGAATTAATTAAGGCCTTTTCCATTGAGTCTCCTGATGTGGTTTCCTTCTGTCTTTGCCAGAAGCGTGCTGCGCCGCTGAAGTAGCCTGTTGAAAAGACGTGGGTAGTTGCAAATCTCATTTGTGCAATGAGAAGGGCAAGTCCTGGCAGTCTGCAGGGCTAAATGTATTATCTATTGCAGAAAGAAACTAATTGCGTCCTTATTGTCGATATTTCAGCCATTGGTAACGCGTATGCCGTATTGAGCAACCCAGAGAAGAGGAAGCAATATGACCAGTTTGGAGACGAGAAACTCAACCCTGCTCGGCATGGACACAGTCACTCGGACTTCCACCGCGGGTTTGAGGCAGACATCTCCCCCGAGGACCTCTTCAACATGTTCTTTGGTGGTGGCTTTCCTTCTAGTAAGCATGTTAAACCTTAATCTCTTGAATGGGACCCAATCCTTTTGACAGAGCTACAGTGCAGTAGCGATTTGTTTGGCCGTGCAAGAATTGCTGAGGTTGATGAGAGAGAGTTCGCCTTCACACTTGACCCAAACACCTAGAGTTTTCTAAATTGTGCAGATGGGTACTTGGAGAACTCAGCGTCCAGCAGGTAGTACCATCAGAGCTGGACTTCTTCCCAGCTTCACGTACTTGTTTGCATGCTGGCAACATCAGCTGTTATTAGGTTGGGCTGAATGTTAGAACAAAAAAATACTTGTTTTAAGGCTGGTTGTAAAAATAACCCTATTCTGAAGAAAGCTTTCCTGCCTGGTGGCTTTGGAAGTTAAATCTTCTCACCGGAACAAACTATGGTAATGCCTGGGCCTTGTTCTTGATCTGCGTCTGCCACGCAGCTGAAGCAGTTTCGCAGAGATCAGTGTCCACTTCCTTCTTTCCACTGTGTCCCATAAGAAAAGAGGAAAGTTTTATTTCTAGAGCATAATTTAAGCCTCTTGAAAAAAAAAAAAAAAAAAACAAACAACCCTACTCCAAGTGAAAACAGAAGGTTGCTGTTTTAGCTGAGTCTTTTTTTTCCATTCCTCGCTGTCCCAAGAGGATTCAGGGCTGCTTTCTCAACCAGTCTCCCTGAAACAGCTGTAGTTTTGACATTTGAAAGACGACACGGAAGAGCTATGTTTTTAGGGTGGAAAAACTACCAAAATTATTTCTTTTTGTAATTGGTTTTAACCTAAGGTAAATTCACTTAGAAGCGAGGAGGCCGGTACAAGATATTCTCTCTACATAACTGACCCCGCTTTGAGCAGGAGGTTGGACCTCCTGAGGTCACTTCTAACCTGAATTTTCATATGATCCTGCAAAATCCTGTAGATGGACCTCTGTGTCTTATGTACTCTGACTGTTGTGTAACAGGGGGTTTTTGCCTATAGGTAACGTTCACGTATACAGCAATGGCAGGATGCGATATACCTACCATCAGAGGCAGGACAGACGAGAACACCAGGGTGACGTAAGTGGAGAACAGGCTGGGGGGCTGCGAGTCTAAAGGTTTTTCTGATATGTGGATTGCGAGCTGGTTGGAGTGGCTGTCTTGCGAAACAGTCCTGCTGCTTTCCAACCCGCTGGACAGAAAGCTGTAGGAAGTGAGCTGCCTTCAGAATTTACACCAAGTTGCGGTTTAATTTACTGGTGGTTGTTCTCTCAAGACTCCCATAGCTGTCATCCAGTGGGGAAAATGCTGGCGTGTCTTGAAATGGTGCTGCCCCAAAATAAGATTGCACCGTTAAAGCGTACCTGTCTTTACCGCAGAATAAGCATTTCCTTTCTGATTTATTTCTGTACTTTCAAAAGGTAAATCCACTTTTCAGATAATGCGGATACTCGTGACTCCTCCCAACATTCTCCCTTTTATTCCAGTATTGAAGATGGGGTGTTTCTAATCTGTGATGCTTAATCAACCAAGGAAGATGCTTTATAGCATGAGCAATTTTTATGTTTTCACATCACAGAAAATCTATGTATATCTCCAGGACTCCAAGCCCTCTGGTCTAGAGACGCGAGAATGAAGGACTTCCTGTTTAAGAGACATGGGTTATTACTGAAGATTACTGTTTTCTGGGGATAGCAAATTACATTTTTTTTAAAAAAAGGCAAGCAAACAACCAGAGCTTCCTGAATATTTTTCCTCAAGCTTAAAGGGGAAGGTGTGCTCTGCTGGAAATGGAGGGAGCTCAGGAGGTGAGGTAGAGGGGGAATTACTTTCATCTGACACTGAAGAGGGGAGAAGGCTTTCCCTAAAACCAGTTCTGAGCAGAACATACACCATATATGCTCTAGAAAACTGAAATATGGGCAGAAAAACAAAATACGGGAATGAGGCTTTTGAAATTCACTCACAAGGTTCCCCCTGCCAGCCCTCTCTGCCCTTTGTTACATCCAGAAAAGGTGCAGTGAGTTTGGACCTTCGGAGTCACGCTGCCCTTTCTGGAGGGGAACTGTGGGCTGCTGGGTTCCCCCCAGTTATTTTGGGGTGCCTCCTAAGCCCAATGCCTGCGCAGAGGAGGAGAATTGAGCTTGTGTTAGAGCTGGGAGGGAGGCAGAGCGGTGCTGTGGGATCCTTGTGTACAGGCTGCACTCCACTCTGCGTTTCTGTTCCTTCAGGGTGGCCTTGGCTTGTTTGTCCAGCTAATGCCTATCCTCATCCTCATCATTGTGTCTGCTCTCAGCCAGATGATGGTCTCCAGCCCACCCTACAGCTTGAGCCAGAGGCCGTGAGTACCCGTTACTCTAAAATGTATTCATCCAGGAAGGGGGTTGTGTTCTGGAGGGCAGGGTGGCGTGATTGGGTAGGGATCTAGGCTCTCTGCTTTTCCTCTTTTTCTTTTTTTCTTCTTTATCTCACCACACCGTTGCTCTTGCTGCCAGATGTCTCACACATCAGCAAGGGCCTCCCAGTTCTCCAACAGGTCTTGCGATACAAGGTTGGGAGCTGCTCCCTTGCCTAAGGGAGGGTGTTCTTTGACAGGGACCTTCTGCAGCCCGTACCCACAGTTTGATCTGTCTGTCCTAGAACGGGAGAGACAAAATGACTTTGGCAGACTGTAGCCCAGCACCAAGATCCCATATGCAGAATGAATTGAGGTGTAAAGTTAAACTGGGATGTGAAAAACAAAAGCCAGATCTGCTCTTCATGAAAGCCTTGCTTTATGGCTAGTACAGATCAACAGAGGAAGAGAGGAAGGAATAAAAAGGCCAATCCTGTAGAGTAAAAGCCACTCCCAGAGAAATGCCCTATTTTTGAACTCTGATCTTGCCGTGAAATAGCTATGGCCAGACATTTACTACGCGAAAGTGAAACTGTTTCATTCTAGATCCTGTGGAAATGCCCCGATCTGCTCACTTGGCTGACGCATGCAATGAGTCGTTACTCACTTTGCAGTGCCAACAAAGAACGGGAAAACAGGCGTGATTTCTGGCCGCTTGCATCATTCTTGACAAAAGCTTAATGTATTTTCAGCGGAAGTTCCTTATGTGTATTTAAAGAGGGTAGACTTGCTTACAGCCAGTGGGCCCTGTTCAGTTTTGCGGGTGGCAACATTTACCTGTGATGACGTTAAATACTATAAAACCCAGCTTAGCTTTCAGGTCTGAGGTAAAGGCTATGACGTTCGTGCTTGGAACCAAAGGATGGAGCGGTTTTGAGGAGGGCACAGTTAAGGGTTGTTCGAGAGGCTAAAGAGCCTTGAGATGTGATTTCTGCAGTTGATAATAGGATTATAAAATTAAGCATTATATGTGTATACCAGTTCATTTTATACTGTTGAAGAGGTGGTTCATAGGACAGGAAGATATTTGGCGGAGAGCAGCTTTTAAGTGGGCAGGGATTTGCTTCCAGCTTTGTCAGCTCCCCAAGAAAAGCCACCCCTGAGCCCCAGGTGTTCCCCTGCTGCTCGGTCCCCTGTTCACTTCAAATTAAATTATCCAGGGAGCAGAGGCGTGCTGTGTCGGCAGGCGGAGCTGCTCGCTTACTCGCTGGCTCGCTCATGCAGGCAGCCGGCCCCTTGTGCTGCCTGATGTTGAGGGAAATGCCGTGCTTGGCCGTTGTTCGTCAGGAAGCTGGAGCTCGTGGTGCTGAACTCGGCAAACAGGAGGCAAAAAGCTTTTGAACCTGGTGAAGTATTAATGGCGCACAGAGATTTCCATGCCACTTCTTGATATTGAAGCTGTCACTGAGAAAGGCAGAGTGCTAAACAAACTTTTGTCATTAGGTCGCCTTTGTAAAACCTCTTCGAAAAACTAAGCTTTCTGCCGAAAGACCTGTGTAGTCGTGAGCCTGCCTGTGCCATCCTGCTCTTCAATAACACCTCATTGAATTCGCCTGACTTACTTGCAGGTCTGACTTCAGGTGGCAGTTTCTTGCACCAGGTCCTTCCCTTATTTTCGTGCTTTACACTCAAGCGTGCCGCTGGAGCTCTGCGAGCTTCAGCCCTTCTTCTTTGAGGGCACGCTTTGCAGCCTCCATAGTTCATCTTTATACAGAAGAGGAATACGAACTTGAGGACAGCACAGGGCTCTGTCCTGACAGGTAAAATATCGAGGTGAGCTTCTTCCAGACTGCTGCTTTGCCAGCAGGCACTGCCAGAGACAGGTCCACCTTTGTCTCGAAAAATGCCGAGAGAGCTTTTTGGCCATGCTCAGTCTATCTGATTACCCACCACTTGTCCCTGAGTGCTGGACCTTGATGAAACGTGCAGGAGTCTTTGAATCACTCCTATAAAACCCTGATAACAGACTGAAGGGCGAGCCGGATGAGTTAATGTTTATACCTGCCTTTTAAGAATCAGGCTCGCTTTTAACGCAGCAGCCAGCTGGTATTTGTTATGGGAGACTTTGGGCAGGTCTCCAGATGGAGCTGTTCCTGACGAACCCCGTGTCTGGGCACAGCTGCTGTGTTACAGCTTGCAAACACGCTCTGGGTTTGCTGGGGTGTTGGGGAAAATAAGTACAGGGCTCTGTGCAAAATGCAAATCCATGAGGGTAGGGTAAGAAGAGATTTCCTTCTAGAAAGTGCTTTCTGTGCTAGTCAGTGCAGGCTTGAGTGCAGAATGGGTCTAATTTTGTTCTTGCAGCAACAGCGTTGGTTGCAGCGTGTGATGTGGTAGAGGAAGCTGATGCTGGTGGGGTTAGCAAGATATCTTGGCAGAGGGAACTGGGTTTGGCAGACGGGCAGCCTTGCTGAGCAAGGAGGGGCTCCTGGGTAGCTGTGACAACCCCCCCCCGGCTTTGCCCTCGCCTCTGCCGTGCTCCGTGCTCCTCTGCTGGCATCCGGCTGCTCTTGCCCTGTGCCCCACAAGCATTGGCCTCTGAGCTTGGTAACCATCCTTGGGGCTCACTGCCAACAGCAGGATCGTGTCATCAACAAGGAAATTGCAGGGAGATTTAATTAGTGCTGAAAATTCTAATGAACAACTTTAAGTGGGTTTAGGCCTTGGGCAATCTGCCTCAGAGTTCTGTCTGTATTCAGAGCTCTGCCCACCTAGCTAGAGGCCTGGCGGGTTTTCTCTCCCTTTTCCGCCATAAATGCTTCTCCTTTCCAAACCTTCAAGCCTGGGGATGCACAGGAGTGATGTATGTTCCCAGCGGTTTGGTATCATGGCATGTTCTATGTTATAAAGAGCTGGGGGCTTTTTGCTCTGCCCTCGAAGCGTGTCCTGCACTGTTCTGACTCTTCTCCCTGAACCAGGTCTGTGGGCCACACACACAGGAGGGTGACAGAGCACTTGAAAGTCGTCTACTACGTATCCGAGAACTTTGCAGATGAATACACGGGCACAAACCTGAAAAACGTTGAAAGGAGCGTGGAGGATGACTATATCGCAAACCTTCGAAATAACTGCTGGAAAGAGAAGCAGCAGAGTGAGTAGCGTGGGGTCAGGAGTGGAGGCTTCAGAAAGGTCTTTAACTGGGGACTGACCTGTGCTAAAGCTATACTTTAACAAGGTGCGAGCACATTTCCTGTGTTGTAGGTCTTTTTTTTCCTGTCTGTGACTTTGTGACAAATCCAGTATGCGGGGTTTTTTTATTTTGTTTTGGTTTTTAATGCTGCTGTAGAACTGGTCAGACAGGAGTTGTTCCCCAGAGGTTCCCCTGCTGTGTCAGTAGGATATCTCTGATTTCCAGTGGAGGTGGAAGGTTGCAGCCATCTGATTTTCAGGAGGCTCCCGAGATCTCTGTGTAATATTTTAGCTTGAAAGTCTGCTGCCCCCGGTGTCCTCCGTCCCTGCTCTGAAGGCTGCGGTTGAGCACTGCCACCGCCTTGCCCGCTGCTGGGGGCATGCAGGGTTAGGAAGGACGGCGTGAGAGGTCACCTGGTCACCTCAGCGGACTGCAAACTGTTTGCCAAGTCCTGGGGGTGACCTGATCTCTCCGTTCCCAGGGGGTGGTGATCACAGCTCTTGGAGCAGTGGCTGGGGTAGGATTTGAAGGGCTGTTCGAACCTCGAGTGGTGCCACACGAGGCCGATGCTCTGAGCCTCTGCCTTTCTTCTTCCACTTTGCGTCAACTGCCTCCTGGGACTCGAGGCAGGTCCCGTCAGGTTCCTCGGGCTTTCCCTGGGATGGATGAGCTGTCAGCAGACATTACGCCCATCCTGTCCTAAAGGGCACGGGGCATTTCCTCAGCTCCATCCTGTGCTTCATCTCGCCTTGGAGAACTCGAGGTGCCTCCTGTTCCCAGCAGAGCCCGTGGTTGGGACGTGGCCTGGCTGGTGGGTTTCCTTCCACGTCGTGTTTGTAACGCCAGGTTTTTTCCCTTTTGCAGAGGAAGGCTTGTTGTACCGGGCACGCTATTTTGGGGACTCGGATCTGTACCAGCGAGCACAGAAGATGGGCACCCCCAGCTGTAGCAGACTGTCAGACGTTCAAGCCTCTCTGCACGGATAGTCACCGCCTGCCCGCTCAGCAGAGGTCTAAGTACGAGCTGGTGACGCTTCCCTTGGCAGCGGAGCAGGGCACGATCATGCTTTTCACACTTACTTAAATCTCTGTTTGAGACGCAGATCTTCCTGAGTCTCCTCTGGATGCCCACACGCCATGGGGGGGAAGCACCCCCTTCCGCCAAGCGTACACTTGTTAATCGGGAAAATGATTTTGTTTAGTTTGCATGTCGGCACCCTGGGCTCTCTCTGAGCTCGCTGTTTGCTCTGGCGCTGTCGGTGTTGGGTCTCTAGGAACAGAGTGAAAGCCCCGGGCGCATTGGCGACTCGGCCGAGGTCTTGTCATCTGCGTGTTCAATACCGCGGCCCGTGCACGCCTTGGCTGGTGGGAAGATTTTACCAGCCGTGGCAGCCAGCCGCCACATTTTAATGACCCTTTTTTTGGTCGCTTTATTGTCTGTTTTACTGGAAAAGCTGTTATCCCTTGGCACTTGAAGCAATATGATGACAGGGGAGGAACTCCCACCAAACAGATGTTCCTTGCCCCCCCCATTGCCTTCCCATGACACTCAAGGAGAACAAAGCAAACAGCCTGAGTTCACAGCAGGTTGTAGAAGTAACTTAGTGCATTAAACTGAGAATCAAAATCAAAACAGCTGAGGGGGAGTCTGGAAGACTTGGGGGTTGGAGAGCTTGAATTAAAGCAAGCCCAGAGAGCACGTGTGGGACTGGCTGTGCTGGGTCCAGAAATGCACAAAAATAATGGGAAAACATTGGCATGGGGTTTGGAGTCCTTTTGTACCTAATTATCTGGGCTGATTTCGCCTACCAGATGCTGCTGGGATGGCTGTAAAACGTACAGGTCCTTCCTACCACAAAATTATTTGTAAACAGGGTTTCTATAGAAAATAAATGGGAGGCGAAGCTTGCACCAAGTGTTAGTTGTATGGACACCGTTTAGGCTTGCAGAGACTTCTTGGGGACGGTGGACATCTAGCTGCTTGGTTTGTTAAGGAGATTTAACAGGGGAGTTTTCATTTGGTTTTTATTTCCCTTGGCAAAGAGAGCACGTCCCAAAGTTTGGCCTTTAAAGCAAATCCTCTGGGTTGCGTTTTTTTGGGTGTATCCCATTTTGGGAACCATTCTTGATACGCCCGCTCTCGTTTTGATAACTGCGCCTCTTATGATAGACCTTAAGTACTTGCTTTTCTTTAATTCCCTCTCTGTATCCGTGGTCTGAAAAGAGCAGAGGGATTGAAATACCGTGACTGAAAAAGCTGCTGCCTGGGCTGGGGGGAAGGAAGGGGAGGAGGTGCGGTGACGTGCGACCGTCCGGAGACTGACACCGCTACCGCTTTTGTTCCCAGGCTCTTGAAATGCCTGAAGACTTTTGGCGAAGCGCCCTGAGCCCAGGTGGCAGACTCGGTATTTAAAAGGATTCAAACCTTATCTTAAAAATGGAATCGGAGAATTTAGCAACGCACAACTGCCCTTTTTCTTCTCTCTGCCTGTCTCCACCGTTCAACCGAGGTCTCAGGCAGCAATTAGGACAGGAAACCAAGCTGCCCATCTTCCCCCTTCCCTTCCGACACTGCGACAGTCTGGTTGCTCCTGGGATCCCACCGCCCCGAGAACAAATGCGTAGAGCGTAAAATAACACAAACTAACTGCAGAAAGCCATGAAGCAAAGGGAGACCCTTCACCACTGCGCTGGTCACTGCCGACAGAGAGAGAAATGGGGACGACTTGGTGATTAAAAAAAAAAACTTTAGTAAAAAAGAAAATATAATCTATTTAGAATTAATTTATAGCTGTATATATGTTGTACTTTTAAACTATGCAGGGGTTGGATGATTAAATTATTTTGTTTTCTGCCCGGTTTGGTGAACGGGGGAGCAAGAAGTCTCTTCCCAGAGTGTCTCGCTCTGCAGCGCCGGACACGCTAAACCAAGAATCACTTTGCGGTTACTGTATTTTGCTTTCTGGAGGACAGCGATGTTCTGCGGCTTGGGATGTCCATACCCGCCTTTCGGGTTTTAATAGAAGAAATTCCAAATCTGTAGGGGGGGTAACAAAGAAATGGGGGAAACTGCCCAGGTTTGTGGTGTGGTTTTGCAGCGTTGGCAGAAGCTGCAGCGGGTCAGCTGAGCCCCGGCGCCGCGCTCGGCGAGGGGAAGGATTGTCCTGGGTGGTTTTTGGTCACCAGTCATTGGGTTTATTTGTGCACGTAACTCCTTTTTTTTGCAGAGTCTGCTTTAATTTTGCCTTGTAATCAGCGTGCAGCGTTCGTTCTGTAAAGAGGGCTTTCCACCAGCCGTCTCCCTTTGTTGTTTTTTTTTTTTTAATGTGTCCTGCACTTGGGGTTGCTCACCCAATGCTCCCCTTTGCAGCGTGGCAGTGGCCTTCACACCCTCTAATATTTCCTAGAGGAGACCTGTAAAATACTGCAAATCCATAAGAAACGGAGCTTTTTATTGCTTCTGTTGAAAGAAGTGTTGCGAGGGGAGATGGGAGCGTTGGCCTGATCTCTCCTCAGACCCCGTCTCTTGATCCATCACCGTCGGGCAGGACCGGCATTAGGGCTTTCGAGGTTCAGAGCCATCTCTTTGAAGCAAAACCGGAATAAGCGGAGCTATTTCCCATGGAATAAACTGGATTTTTTTTTTTTTAGAGGGGGGTACTCTGCAGTTCACTTCTGTCTAAAGACATTTCCAGTGAGAACCGTCCCCCAGCACCCTTGGGAGGATGAACCAAAAGCACGGCGGCTCCTGAGTGAGGTGCCAGGGGCTGGGAGAGGTGCGAGTTGAGGTGGATTTGTTTCTTTGTTGTCAGGAATCCACATGCTCTGTCTTTGGCTATTTATTTATTTTGCAAAATATCAGCTCTCCCATTAGCTGCAAGCCTTTTTATCCCACAGCAACCATGACTTGCACCTGATTTTAAGGGGTCATTTTTTGGGTTGTTTTTTAATGAATCTTCCACCTTTGGAAGGAATTGGGTGAAGTATGACGGCATTTGGAAATAGCTCTTAGTAGAGGCACAGGCTGGCCAGCTTGAAAAGATCACGGGAAGGGGGTTAAACAAAAATTGCATTTGCAGAGTTGCTGAATGTCTTGCACAGCGGCATTCCATGCCCAGAGCCTGCCCGCCAAAACCTTTTGATTATTTTCTTTTTCCAGTAGATACCCGTGGATAATAATGAGCGAGAAGGTGTAGATCCTAACGGCTGCTCACAGAGGCTGTATCTCTCGATTTAGAATTAATCATACAATTGTACATGTATAAATAAATGTTTATAACGTGAAAGGCTCCGGCTGCGTTGGTGTCTTGCAGGTCCTTGCCCCAGCCAGCTCCGGTTTTACAGCTCCTGCTTCGTGCCGCCTTCATCGCGTCCGCACAGATCAACGAAATTCAGCGTCTTTGCCATCGTCCTGGCAAGTCCCAGCAGCCAAGAGCACCCATGGCGAGGTGACAGCGAACGCTCAGCAGGTTGTCTTTGCTTTCACTGGGGTGCTCCCAGATGGGCCTCTTTTTCCCTAAATTCCCCCTCCCCGGGGCAGGAAAAGGCTTTTCCCGCAGTGCCTGGGACAGGCTTGACCCCACCGGCGCTCCCCTCCTCCCATCCCCACACACCCAAGGGCTGGAGGTTTGGGGTTGGTTTTTTTCCTCTCTTTTCCCTTTTTTCTCCCCTCTCTGAGAGGTCACCGTCGCTTCATTTCCCCTCAGTGGCGATGACTCAGCCCCGCGGCCTCTCCCAGTGCCCGTGCCGGCACGTCGGCCGGGGCGGTCCGGCAGGGACCAATGCAGCTGCCAGGCAAAACCCCCCGGTGCCACCGGCACAGACCTCACTCCTTTGGTTTTTTTTAAATTCTCTAATCAGGTGCATCCACACCCCAGTTTTTGGGGTGGTTTTGGGTCATTCCCAGCCCGGAGCTATGGGAGGTGCTCTGCGTTGCGGTGTGCTGGTCCCTGCCTGCTCACCAAAGGTGCGGGTGATTTGTGCTGCCCATTAGTCCAGCCGGCTCATTAGCCCCGGCTTTTCATTGGGGCAGCAGGCAGAGGAAGGGAGGCACAGGGGAAGGGCAGGTGCCCCACGAGCATCCTTCTCTGGCACATAGGGAGCAACGGGGACCCCCCTTCTCACCACCAGTGTTTCTGGCAGCAAAATATGAGAGTTTATCGTAACCCTGGGATTTAAATCCTCATTTGCCTTATTGGTGCTGATGCCTCCAAAAAGTCTCCCTTTCCCTGCCACCACGATGGCACCTGGGAGCCCTGGGCTGATGCTGGTGCCACAAATATCCTCATTGTCACCTCCCGGGTCTCAAAATATCCCCCTGCCTGTCCCTGAGAGTTCCTGGCACCCTCCAGGGAGCTGCCAAACCCCAGGGACCTGGATATCCCCCCTCAAAATTTATCACAGAAAGGCCATTTTGCTAGAAATAAAAGCAAAGCTTCACCTGGCATTGCCTGCAGCTGGGGGGTGCTCAAGGTGCCAAGTGACCACGGGGTATTCTGGGGATGTGTACACGCACACAGAGGGTTTTATTGGGCACTCCACATTCGCCTTTGTGACTTTGGGTGGGTTTGTTTTGTTTTCTTGCCGTTTTCTGCAGAGCCTTGATTATTCCTCGTAATAATAGTTTTTAAAAATGTGATGCAGAGCCCCCTTGCCCACTCTTGGAAAGGCTGGCAGGGGACACGGGGTGGCCACGCTGCTGCACAGGGTGTTCCCCTCTGTGTGCTTAGGAGCTCAATATATAAAAATACATGTATTTATGGAGCTCTATATATAGCTTCAAGACACGAGATGCCTCAGCAGGGGATGGCAGCACAGCCCGAGCTGCCAATGTCACTGCCGTCACCGCGCTGTAAATCTGAGGAGTTGTCCTGTGCTGGCAGGGCCAAAACCTGCTCCTCTCACGATCTGGCAAAAAAATCTTCAGGTTTTGAGTTTCCTTTCCAGCTCCTTTGGCTGGTTTGTCTGTGGTTTTGCTGCTGGACAACCCCACAGGGCACCACCTGACCCTGCCACGAGGTGGGGGGATGCTCTGGCATGTGACTCTCTGAGAAACACCCTGATCCCCAAAATTTTAGGGGAGCCCCCCTTCTTTTGCACAAGGTGTGTTTCCAGCTGTACCTACTTGTTGCTCTGATTCCTCATAGGTGGTGTTTGTGCGGGTGAGTAGCCTTGGCTTGAAATACTCCAGTTGTGGGTTGTCCTTTTCAGAAACAACTTTCTTGGTTGAAATTTTTATCAAAAAGTCACTGTCTGTCCACAAGGCGGGGGGGAGAATAAAAAGAGACACCAACAGAAGCCTGAGCCAGAACGAACTGGCATTTGAATGGGAATGTGGGGTTTTTTTTTTTTCAGGCTGTTTTTATCCCCCACACCTTCTGCAGGCTCTTTATTTGCCAAACGGCTTAATTACACTTTAGTGAAAGCCTTTTTCTCTGAGTGGCTCTAATTGCAGGCTTGGCTAATTGGTCTCATTTTTGCAGAGTGTGTTTGGAGCTGGACACCACTTCCCCCTGGCAGGTGTGACGTTCCCCACCTCCCTCCCTTGCAATTTTAGCTGATTCTCCTGGTTTTCTGCCCAAAACACCCCTGTAGCTCCCAGGGGAGGAGCAGCAGCCCCTTGCCAAGGTGCCAGGACCCTTTTTCTCAAGGGACAGGCACCTGGCTGGCTCGGGGGTCTGACTCAGCCCCCTCTGAGTCACAGCCCCATGGTCTGTAATTAAAAGCAGGATTTCGCCCCCATTCCCCAAACCCTCAGCTCCCACCGCAGGGAAAGGCTTCCCAGATATGCCAGCGGGGATTTCGGGCCAGCCGGGAGCAGTTGCATCATCCCTGTCCAGTCCCAAGTGACAACAGGGAGACAGGAGGTTATCAATTAAAACAGCTTTTATTAGAAAAGTAAAAAAAACCCACACAAAACACACAACAAAACACACCCCGATATGATTGCATAGGAAACCTTGCACTTGAACATCAAGTGTATGAGTGTAAACTGTAACCAATGAAGTGCCAACGGTGTGTCACGGCGAGGGGTCCTGCCCTCTGTCCCCGCCCCTCTCCCACCACTCTTGCCTCTCGTGATCAATGACACAACACGATTTTGGACCCCCCCACCTCCCTGGGAGCCCACGCAGAGCTGCCCAGTTGCCAGCAGTGGGGTTTTTGTCTTTGATCCAGACCCACAGCCCAGCATCACTCACTCCCACACACACCCTCCCCCCAGAAACCCCATTGATTACAATCTTTGTTACAAAAAAACATAATTAATCAGCCAACAGGAGACCATCTGCCCCCCGCCCCCCCAGCAGCCCCGCTGCCGCGTCCGGGGACGTGTTCGCTGCAATCATCCCACAATCATCGACAGCGTGAAGTGACCTGCATCCTGGTCCACTCCGCATCGGGGACACCCCGGCTCAGGCAGGCACCCCGCAGGGACCTCTGCCTGCCCAAACTACTTCCACCTACAGCCCTACTCCAGCCTAACCTAAACTACAGCAGCTGCCAGGAGCCGCCACGCTCTAACCGGCTCTTCCGAAGCACTTGGGTAAGTCGCTTCTCCCGTCAGCACTCCTCGATGAGCAGCTGCTCGGAGCTGTACAGCTTCTTCTTGATGACCCTGAAACCCGTGCTCAGCTTCAGCGGCGCGAACGCCGGCCCCGAGGCGAAGAGTCCCTGGATCTTGGGCCAGAGGCGGGAGTCCAGCCGCAGCACTAGGGTGAGCTGGAAGGTGGGCACCACGGCGGGGTCCACAGTGATGTGCCCCACGTCGTGGCAGGCCTTGCCGTGCTCCACGCAGAGGTCCAGGAGGGCCCCGCGCAGCCCGCAGGGCTCGCTGCAGGCCAGGCGCAGCAGCTCCGTCCTCACCTGCGCCAGCAGCTGGGCCGGCATCAGCAGCCGGGAGCAGCGCTTGGCGCCCAGCGGGGCTCTGCCCAGCGTGGCCTGGACCAGGTCCATCAGGTTGGAGCACAGCAGCTCGTCCTCGGGGTCATGCAGCAGGTCCAGGTCCGGCAGGGAGGCCCCATCGGCGTATTCGGCATCTGCGGAGAGGACGGGAGGCAGGTCAGCACCAGGGAGGGGTGGGCTGGGGGCTTGGGTGAACATCAAGCCCAGGGGTTTGGGGGTGGAACTGGGGTAGAGGGGCTTGGCACCACACCCCCTCTGCTCAGGGACCCGCACCCACCTGAAAGACCCCACATCCCTCAAAGGGACCCCAGGGCTCTCACAAATGTCCCCTCAGGAGGGGCCTCCCTCCCACGGCAACCCTCACTCACCTCCCTCCGAGCCGGAGGCGCTGCCCAACGACTCGCAGTCGGAGGTCTCCAGCCGGCCCCGCTCGCCGCCCGCCAGCCGCTCCCACAGCCCACGCATGACCGCTCCTCCAGCGCTCTGCTGCGCCAGCCGCCCCCCGCCCGCCTTATATAGCGGCCGAACGGCAGGCCCCGCCCCTCCGGCCCGCTCCCGCCAATGGGAGCGCGGGGCACGTCCGCGGCGTCTCTCCTGCCCGGTGACAGCGGGAGGCCCCGCCCCCTGCCCGCCGCTCGGCTCCGCTCGGCTCCGCTCGGCTCGGCCCCTGCAAACGCCGCCGGGGGTTGCGTCAGGGGGGCCGGGCCGGGGCGACCCGCCCGCCGCCCTCGGCAGCGCCCAGCGGGCTCCCCCGCCCGCCTGGCACCCCTTCATGGCTTGGGCCTCACCCCCAGGCCAGCCGCAGAGAGCCCGGGGCTCAGCCCCTCACGGCCTGGCTGGGGTCTGGGCCTCACCCCGGCCCTCCCCTCACGGCCCAGCCCGGGCCTGGGCCTCGCCGCAGGCACCCCCGGGCCCTGAGCCCACCCCAGGCCGCAGACACGTTGCGGTCAGGACAGCAGCAGCCAGGGAGACACAGGCCATGGCAGGTTTGTGCCCCTGTCCGTGGTGTTCCCTGACGCCTCTCTGGGTTGTGAAGCTGGCGCAGAACCAGCCGGCAGGTGAGGGAGCCGTGCGGGGTTTCAGATGTGCCGTTTTGAACGTGCCCGCTGGTTGCCCTCGCCTTGCAGACCGTGTTTGTGTGCCGGGCCCGGTCCCGCTGCCAGATCCCGGTGACCGGCTCACGGTCGCCCCTGCGGGTTACGAACCCAACCCGGAGCCCCAGGCCGGTGGCGCTGTGGGTCACCAGGTGCCACCGTCCCATCGGCTGGCGGCGGCCGGGTTTCTTCAGAAAATAAGGGCTGTGGGAGTGAAATGTGTTAAAAATCGGTGCTGAGGGAGGCGAGAGCTGGGCATGGCTGGGCTGGCATGGGGGTTTATTCAGTGTCAGGCTGAGGGGAACCCCCAGCTGCCTCCCCCAGCAGTCCCATAAAATGGGGGTGACACAGTGTCCTCCTCTGAGCCCGCTGCTCTGCAAGCGTGTCCCCCCTCACAGGCCCATGCATGCCGGCCTCTGCGTACGTGACCTTTCCAAAGCCAGACCCTGAGGAGCGCGGGGAGGCGAAGGCCCATTAATTGGCGATAAAGAGCTTTGTTTGTCCTCCCACCGTGCTGCCTGCAGCTTTATCGGAGGAGCTGAGCACACTTCTGAAGTCACTCTGGGAGCTATCTTGGATACTGTCCTTCTCGAGCAGAGATTGATAACAGCTCAGCCATAAACACAGCGCGGAGCAAACCGGCTGGGAGCGAGGGGGACAGGCCCCCGCGCCAGTGTCGCACCCACCACCTGTGACCTTTGCAGTGCGGGGGAGACAGGGACAAATCCTCCCATCCAAGAGCTGCATGGTGGTGGGTGCAAAGGGTCTGGGGATCCCACTAACATGGGGAACTTGCTTTTTAGGGGAAGTGGGGCTCGAATCTGTCGCCGTTTCAGGAGCAGAGGTCCAAGCTGGGGGAGCAGG
Organism: Caloenas nicobarica; assembly: GCF_036013445.1. Classification (NCBI taxonomy): domain Eukaryota; kingdom Metazoa; phylum Chordata; class Aves; order Columbiformes; family Columbidae; genus Caloenas; species Caloenas nicobarica. Next base: position 36,152,842 of record NC_088251.1, on the reverse strand, counting down.
TAGCATCCCGGGGAGCCGCGCTGCAAAGGGCATGCGTGGGGAGCTGGGAACAAGCCCTGGCATGCAAGGCTACCGCTCTGATTTTTGGGGACAAAAAAATGAACAAACCTCAACCCCAGCTGGTAAAAATATACACCGATATTTGCGGGCTCCACATGCAATACAGCAAAATATGCACACGGGTGCTTGGAAACAGTTGGATGGTGCTTGGGATCCTGTTTTTAACAAAATCTAGCTCCTGGGGTTTTTTTCTCCCCACAACCACCAAGTCGTTGGTATAAATGTTTGCTGGGTGAGACTGAAAATAGATGAGGAACTGCTGGCTTTGGGGTCAAAACGGGGAAAAGAGCAAATAAACGAAAAAGAGGTAAAAGACCACAGGGAAGGCGCCTTGCTAAAAATAAGCTTGAATTCTGAAGCCGAGCATAAATATTTTTCTTTCTTTGCCATAACACCGCCTGGTAGGCAGGGGAGCGAGCAGCCTCTGGTGTGACAGCAAGATTTAAAGTGAAACGTAATTTTTGATCTCCGAAATATAATAATTGTAACGTGATGTTGCATTTTCATGCCTCTGCTGGGAGACGAGGTGTTTCGGGGTTGGCAGCTTGTTTTCCTTCCCAAAAAGAGACTGTGACCCAGGCTGCTTTTCTGCAGCAGAGCCTCTAGCAACAGTTTGGGGCTAGAAAGCAAAGTTGTAACTCCAGTATTAGTAATCTCTGCGCTTCCCCTCCCTGGGAAACGTTGGAGTAAACCCAGCGTGATTTCTGTGGCCGAGCAGCGTCTCTTTACCCCCGCCCAACCGTCAAAGGGGGCTTCAGGATGATGGATGAAACTTTCTGGACAGGCCCCCGCCTTGATAAGATTTGCTCGATCACTCAGATTTCCAGCCCGGTTGGCTTTGCAAAGGGTTAAGCAGGAGCCGGCGGGGGCGGCTGGTGTTTGGGAGGGTCCTGGCTGGGCCCCTGCCCGGGATGTGCTGAGCTCAGCTGTTTTGCAGCGCTTCAGGGGGAGCGGGCTGGGGAGGAGGAGGAGGAGGAAGGGAGGAGATGCACAGGGGCTCAGCGAGTGCTCTGCCGCACGTCGGGTACAAACCGTGCCCCACGTATGCCGGGGGACAAATTCCTTGCCCCACAGGGCGGCTGCCGCTGTCCCTGGCTCAGTCCCCATCCTCGTTAGTTCTCTGTGGCCCCAAAAGCCACTTTTAGGTAGATTTAAGTGTTATTTTGGCATATGATTGCCAGCCAGGTTGGCACAGAGGCTGGTGTGATCCCCCGTGGCTAAGCATTCATGTGGGGAACGTAGCGAGGGGGCTGAGCTGTGCAGACACCTGTTTTCAGGGTGTCCCCTAAATGCCTGCAGTGTGGGTGCCCTTTGCACCCTCTCTGGCTCCATTCTGGGTCGTGGCGGGGGGTGACGGGCGCACGAGGGGTCACCCTGCGCACCGTGCCGAGCCCGTGGGCAGCTCCGGCAGGCGAGCAGCGGGCTGGGGGGGATGCGGCGGCAGGTCCCGGCACGCCGACGGCCGGGCACATCTGCGCCGCAGCCAGAACCTTTCAGGCCCGTCTCTCGTTCCCCGGGACAGGCAGCTGCAGGCAGGCTGCCCGCCCGTGGCGTGTGGGTGAAACGGGGAGCATGCACCCGGGGAGGATGGTGGACGGGTTTTGGCAGCTGAGATGCCGAGTGCCAGGCGGGCACCGTGCCCGTTTGCAGGGTGGGGGCTGCAAAATTAATCTCCGCTTGGATGCTTTTGCCATGTCCCAGGCAAAAACCGGGAGCCGGTGTTTTTTGGGGTGCCGCCTCCTGCTCCTGCAGGCTTGGTGGGTTTTTTTGGCGAGGCGAGCGCGTGCCTTGGCTCCATGGCCAGTGCTGGGGCCACGGCCAGCAGCGCGAGGAGCCGGGGAGGCGTGAGCGGGGCCTGCGCGCCGGTACAGAACGTTCTGCTGCGAGCACCCACAGGAAAACCAACCAGCAGCCCTGAACAGGGCTCTTTGTTCAGCTTTTTTTTTTTTTAATTATTTTTCCCTCCCCTCCTCGCATCAACTTTTGCTCGCAGTTGATGGTTTCCCTTCCCCCCGCTGCGCTGCTCCCAGCTGCAGCCACCAAATAGCCCCCAAGCTGCTCGCTGAGACCCCCCGAGCTGCGGGGGGGGCGGTGCTTCAAAACCCCGAGGAGGAATAGCAAAGTAAAGCAGGAATCGGGCAGCTGGGGAATTTTCCAGGAAAACCTGCATCGGGAGGAGAGGGAACGCTGTTGTTTTTTTATTTTTTTTTATTGTACCCTGCAGCAATCCCTCTGGTTTCTGCCGCCTCAAATGAAGTGTTTACTGAGCTGGAGGAGGGAACAGCCAACAAGATGTTTTTGCATTTGTAGAACTGTACAGGCTGAACTTTTCACTTCCTCCCCATGGCGCTCACACATGTGTCTATTTTGGTGCTGGGCGCACATACAAACAAGCCATGTAGGGCACAGAGCCGGGGCCGTTCCCTCCTCCTGCTCCATCCAGCCCAGAAACGGCTGGAAAACAAGGAATGGGAGGAGGGTGAGGGGGGGGGAATCTCGGCCCTGATATCATATTTTTTGGACCCTTCGGCACAGACTGGACTTGCAGGGAGATCTGGGTGATGCTTGGGCGCTGCATCTCATTGGCAGAGCCGCAGGCGCCGATCCCCAGTGTCCCCGGGGGGCTGGCGGAGTGGAAAAATTTTGCATCGAAAAGTAAAAAGGCTCTTTCTGCGTCTGGCGATGCCCATTGTGGCACGTAGGGTGGGCGAGCGGGTGGGATCGGCGTGAGCAATGCGGTTTTGGGGCGCTGCTGTGTGATTGGTGGCAGAAGGCGCACGGCTCTGTTCCCAAACCCCGCGATATTGTCATGATACGGGGGGGGTGGTATTTTTGGCAAGTTTGGCCAAAGTTAGTTTAGGTGGCTGGAGTAAGCAGGATAAAAAAATAGCTGATATAAACCAAACAAACAAGTTGTTGATAGAAATGATTGAAAAGCTCTCTTCTTTTCAAAATAACCCCATCCAGGATGGAGTTTTAGCACCGAATGCCATCACGTTTCAAGTGATAGTGGCCGAGGACCTGCTGGCTGCACGGGAGGCCCCGTGGAGCAGGGGCTGGCGGCTCTCCAGGAGCGGGGAGGAGGTTTTCCAGGCCAGTGCACGGGGGAGTCGCGTGGGACACGGCTGAGCCGAGCCGTAGCCTTACATGAGAACACCCGGACACGGTATCAGACACCGTAGAGTGAATTTCCATGGGTGCGAAGCTGGAACTAGGCTACCTCTGCAGATCAGGACTGGCTTTTGGGCTCCCAGAGACCAGGTCTGGATCACGACAAGCTGCTTGATATTAGAACTAATTTATAAACAAACGAACACAGAACTTTTTCCCTGTAGATTTAACTAACACAAATTGGTGGTGCATGGATTCAAAGGAATCTGTTTCAATCCAGGTGTAGCTGGACTGAAATAGTGAGTGAAAATAAAAATCATCTCATCAATAAGATGTTAAAAATGGCAGAATCAGGCATTTGGAGCATTGAGTTGTACAGTTGCTTAAATATAGGGCTGAGGCTGTCCCCTGCTAGCTAGCCAAAACGTGGTGGTAAGGCTCCTATCGATGGAAAATTAACATGTTGAAATGGTTATGCCAGGAAACACAAATCCAGTTCCCCTCGAGAACAGAAGTGAAGTACAGCTGAAAAACAAGATGATTAAAATGCGTGGATTTAAATAAGGGATTTCTCCTGGCAGAGTTAAACCAGGATTAAAATCTGATTTAAATCAATCCAGTTTTGAGTGTAAAGCAAGTGTGGTTTGGTTCCTCTGAGAGCTTGGGGTTTTTTTTAAATTGATCTTAAGTTGACCATTGTAACATCCGAGCTGCCACCGAGTTTCATTAAAGCTCCTGTTACCTCCCCAACAGCAGATTGCTTCTTTCATCAGACCCCCCTTGCACCAAGCTTTGAAAAGATAAATGGTTTCAAAGACAGAATTATTTTATTATCGTAGAGCAAGCTAATACATAATAGGGAGGAAAACGAGTTTCAGGGTATGAAAGATACAGCAGTGTCCTCCCAGCACTCACTGTGCAGACACAAGAGAAATGGAGAGAAAACAGCTTTGGCCATACACAAGGTACCTCTGGAGAAAATGGCACCGTTTGCCCCCTGTCAGCTGACCCAGGATGTTTTTTGTCCTGTTCACCCCTCAAAACCAGCATCCAGGGCTGGCTGAAAAGCATTTCGGGCAGGGTGTCGTACCTCTGCTCTACAGAGACCCGGCTTCAGTGGCAAAGATGCGCTGGGGAAAAGCCAGAAGGAGTCACTGGGTTGCTTTCCCCGCCACCCCACAGCAACTCTTCCCCCCTCTGTAAACAATCCGGTGATTCTCCGAGCTCTGTAAAACCTATCCAACCTTCTAAGTTACAGAAACTGAGGCGTGCCAGGCTGTTAGGCCACAGAGGACTTAGAGAATCCCATTATTTCCATTTACTGGCAGCTTTATGGGGGATCCCCACTCTCAAATTGAAAAAAAAAAAAAGCCCAGTCCTGCAGCTGTCAGCATCCTGATAAATGGGGTGTGTTTTGAAGCCAGGCCAGAGAATGTTTTTCTTCTGTTCCCTGACAGCAGCGATCCAGACACGCTCAGCCCGAGGAGGGAGTGAATCCCAGGAGCTGCTCTATTGGCTTGTACCTCCACTCATCTGCCTCCAGCTCTTCCACCAGCCCGGCTAGTTTTTCCATCCGTGCGACTTGTTGATCTGCGAGAAGTTCAAAGGTAACTGTGGTTTGCAGTGACAGTGCAATTAAACCTTTCAATTAGATGCCAATTCCCAGCTGTCGATGGGGAAGAGAGCAGAATAAAAAAAAAAACCAACCCACCAAGCCGATTTGAATACAAACCCACTCCACATGACGCGCTGTGTGAACCGTGAGACCTCGCCAGATCACAGGAGAAAACAGGGACAGGCTTTTCTGCCTCGTCCAGCGCCAAATGTGTATTTACCCATCCCTGCCCGTGCCGTGTAAATTCAAGTCCTAACAGGGAAGCACGAGGCTGATTAGCGTATGGGGGTGAAACCAGGATGAAGCTCATTTCTTTAGCATAAATATTTATAGTGCGAAAGAACAGAGAAGTTCAGAGAGCCTGGTCAGCCCACGGTGGAGCTGGGTGCAGCGCGAGGAGCTCCTCGTTTTAATGAAGGGCCTTTGAGGAGGACTTGGGTGGCTGGAGCAGAAAGGCTTTGCAATCAGAGGATGCTAATGACACCAAGGTCCCTGCGCAGAGACTGGCTGCCTCCTTGGGGATCCCAGAGACAACTTCTTCCTCTCAACTTTATTTAAAACTGGTTGTGCATGGGGCACGCAGGCTCCATTTCCAATTAATTGAGCTGTGGTGGTCGAGAGATAAGAACAGCCCTTCTGCTCTTGGTTCTGCTGGAAGTTTAACAGCCATCATACTAGCAAGAGGCGTAACATAAAATGCACATGATTTATGCTGACTGCAGCAGTGGGTGCTTTTAAGAGGGACTGTTCTCACTCCACCTCTTGCAACCGAGTGCTTTTGGGAACTGCCAAACAAACAAGCCAAAAAAACTATGACCTCGATCTTTTTTTAAGCCTTTCCCTTTCCTTCCAAGGTGCTCCACAAACCAGTTTCAAAGGCTGGTGCCCATCAGGGTGCCAGTCTGCACAGCAGCCCCCAATAGCTACAGCCACAGTAGCACTGGCACCGTGGAAACAACAGCTCTGAAGTTCAGCTTTGCTTTTCGGTTCAAAAATACAGAATCACGGCCTTGCAAGCTGCTGCACGCCCCCAGACCTCCTCCTGGCAACCCTCGCTGGTGGAAGACAGGAAACCTCGCCGGTCTGAGACAAGACGTGGAAGTATTCATTCTAGCTGACAAGAAAGGACGTGACCCTCAAGCAGCAGATCTGGTGCTGAGCTCTGCCCACTGTCTCGGGAACACACGCTGCCGTGCAGTCAAGCCCGTCGTTCAGTTACAGGCACCTGGGCGCGGGTGAAAGCCCCAGGAGGGAAGCAGAAGCTCAAACAAGATGTAAAGCTCTTTTCTGGGGAGTTCTGGAGCGGAGTCAGCCCCGTTGTGCCACACCAGGCACCTGTACATCCCTCTCCAACCTCGCTTGACCCTGCTGGTGTCACGAGGGCTCGGCAGAGAGGCAAAGGTGGAATCAAGTGTCTCTTTGCCCGAGGCCGAAGAGACAGTCAGCGCTGGGCCAAGATCAGAGCGTGGGCGTTTCCTGCCCATATAACCTCCTCTTCTGGCCTCACCTCTTGCAAAGGCTGCACGGCACACAGCGATGGAATAAACAAGCATCGAAAGGCCCAGCCTGTTCCCACCCAGGCTGTGTGGGTTCCCGTTGCTTTGCATAGGGCTTGCAAAAGGACTCAACGATGGCCTGACTTAGCGTTAATCCGCCAACTTAAAAAGGCTACTCTGCTTTTTTGTGGTTGGCACCTGAGAACATGTCAGCCTTTTCTCTGCGCTCCCCTGCCATCTTCCCCATCAACAGGCAGTTAAAATAGACGGCGCTTGGGTGCTTACCGTGTTTCACTTGCTTTAGCGTAGATGCAACCTGATAGCTGAAAACAGATTCGCAGAGGAATCTTTCGGAGCCATCTGTAAACAGAAAAAAGAGAGGTGGTTTAATCTGAAAGTTTTAAGACTGAGCAGCCTTAGCCGAGTCCCGCCGACTTGCTATTTTTATGTTTGAGGTGTGGGTTTCCCCACTTGCCTCATTCCGCCGCTTTCACCTCTGCTGAGGGTGCCTTGCTCATGTTTCCACCCCGCGATCAAATCCTGTGCGGGGCTTTGGCCGGCTCCTGGTGCCGCGGGGGAACGGCTGCGCCACCTGGAAGACGTCCCGGCTGATATACTGTTACATCCCCTCTTGTCAAGCGATTTTAGCCTATTTTAAATAGAAGGTAAGCTAAGGAGAAGCTGGCTACTATTACAGCAGTCTCTGCCTCCCTCGGGGTTCAGATGCTTGTGTCCTTATAATACTTTATGATTTCCCACAGGTTTAGACCAAAACCCCGCATAAAGGATTTCAAATAATGTGTATCTAGCCATCTAAGTCAATAACTGATAGCACAACTGCCTTAGAAATAAATCACTCTGGAATACATAGCTAATCGTGTGCTGAAAAAAGCCCCTAAAACCTAAGGGTTTATTTAAAAACAAGCAAGATAGTTAAAGTAACAATAAAAATCAGTCAGTTAGTGGGGATTTTTGAAGGGGAAACTGGTATGCAGCTACCCCACTAGCACCTGCCTGACAAAAGAATCGGTCTGTCACCTTTTATCTCAGAAATTAAAAAGCTAACCTAAAGCTTCTTTTTACAGGGAGAGCGTTTAGGTGTTGCTGCCACTCACAGCAGACGAACTGCCGTGTTCCTGGTAAATAGGTCAGCCCGGAGCAAAAGGAAGTACAAGCTCCATGCCGTAAAAACGAGGAAGAGAAGCAAATTCAAAGAGTAGTAACAGGCCCTGGCCCTGGAAAATCAAATGCGAAGGTGAACCCCAGGTAAGTGGGAACAGCTGGAGTTTTGCCGTGCTCAGAGCATCCTCTCGCAGGCTGCCAAAATGCCATGTTGGTGCTGCCCCATGCTATTTCCAAATTCTTCCCTCCCCAAGCCGACCGTCCCGCTGAGTGGCTCTCGGGAGGAACAGCTGCCTGTCTATTTGGTAACACATGAAGCGCTTCATTATTTTAATTTGTTTTGAGGGCTCATTACGTTCTGTGAGCAAGCTTTTAGTCATAATTACTTCAATAGACTGGCATATGGGCTCTAACGTGTCATAAAAACAGTCATTAAATGAGGTAGCGATCAGTTCGCAGCTGCGCTGTGCCGCCGCGTTCATCTCTACGGGGACGCGGTCACTTCTGAGCTGCAGAACTTCCAGCTCGCGTGGTCAAGCGGGCAGCATCCTGACACGGGAAGTTCAAGGGGAGTGGACAGACAGACGGACCTTAGCTTAACCCCGTCATCTGGAGGACCTGCCCTTCCTCCCGCACCCAGACCAGGGGCAGGGACGTGCAGCTGCGCTGTGCCTGGGTCCTCCTTCAGGAAACCCCACCGAGAAGCGGGTGGCAGGGCGCTGGCGCCCAAATGCAAGAATCCGCGCTGGATCAGAGCCCTGACCCTCTCCCAGTGGCCCTGGAGAAACGCCCTGACAAGAGTGAGCCAAAAAGGGGAAAGTGCTCAGCCTCGAAGGATTATAAGAGAGGTCTAGTCCTGATTTATGCCCTCACAGACCTCTGTGGTGAGGTTTTAACTTGGGTCGAAGGCAAAAAACAGCCCTACGTTTCCTGGCCAACAGGGAGACAAGCTGCCTCCTGTACCAGCCCAGTCAAATCCAACCCCAGAACGTGTTTTGCCAAGAAAAATACTCCTGCCTCAGCTATCTTTACAGTAATTCCTGCCTGACATCAAAGGATTGGCTAACAATGAGCTATTAACACTGTCGTGTTCCCTTTCAGGTGGATCACTTCCTCGTCTGAAGTGTTCTCATGGAGCTAAAAACCAGGTGACCGCCAGAAAAATCCCTTCCAACTGGTGGGAGAGCTGGGGCTGCTCAGGACCTACCCAAGCCCCAGTGCTTCCTTCCTCCCTCCAGCTAAAATCCAAAAAGGCAGCGGGGTGCCAAGCTTGGCAACTCCCTTGCAGGTCTGCCTGCACACCAGGAAGAGCGGGGAAGGAGAAAGGCAGGAGCAATCACCTTCCAGCATCTCCCCGGCTCCTTTGGGGTACGTGAAGAGGGCTTTTCGGGGCGGCGCCAGGTCCGAAACGCTGAACCCCGATCCCGTTACGGAGCTGCCGCTGACTCCGCCGGCTGAAGACGACGAGGAAGAAGCTGCCATGTCACCCCGTCCCAGCCTGGAAGAACAAAAAGCAGAGTTAGAAGGGGCACCTTGGAGATTCCCAGGGCGCAAAGCCAGTGACTGCACATGGATCTGACCACAGGTGAAGGCGACGAGGGGGCAGGAAGAGACAGCGAGTGCAGTTTTGGGCTGCCTCCCTGGCTTCCTGGCTCCCCGGCCTCGAAGCGCTGGTGGCTTGAGGCCGCCCTGCCTGCGGGGACGGGAGCAGTTGGCTGTCACACCACGTGGTGGCACCCAGAAGCTGAAAGTAACCCCCGCTCCCACCCCACGGACAAAGGGGCCTGGGAACGATCGGAGCGTGCGTAAAAATAACCTGGCACAGGTCACTGGCCTAAATTCGCTGGCCGTCAGCTGCCTGGCGCTGTTCCCGCTCCCCAGGGTCATACATTTTTTTTTTTCTCTTTTTGACTTGCTTCCAGTAGCACAAACACAGAAAAAAAAAAAAGCCCTGCTGCCTTATAAAACCTGGAAGCCCGCGGGACTGCCAGTTCCAGCGCTGCATCCTGCGCGGAGCCATGCGGCGCCTCACGTGCAGCAGCTGCGTTCTGCGTCCCCCCAAACGAGCTTTTGCTTTTAAAATGCCGCACTTGACCTAAAGCGGCAGCGGCTGAGCACCCGTCCACCTGCACGGCACAAACCTGGTCGCCTCCATCCAACTGCCATCCAACAAGACCTGGACAGGCTGGAGAGTTGGGAGGGGAAAAATTTAATGAAATAGAACAAGGGGAAGTGCAGAGTCTTGCATCTGGGTAGGAACAACCCCAGGTTCCTGTATAAGTTGGGGAATGACCTATTAGAGAGCAGTGTAGGGGAAAGGGACCTGGGGGTCCTGGTGGACAGCAGGATGACCATGAGCCAGCGCTGTGTCCTTGTGGCCAGGAAGGCCAGTGGCACCTGGGGTGGATTAGAAGGGGGGTGGTCAGTAGGTCAGAGAGGTTCTCCTGCCCCTCTACTCTGCCCTGGTGAGACCTCATCTGGAATATTGTGTCCAGTTCTGGGCCCCTCAGTTCAAGAAGGACAGGGAACTGCTGGAGAGAGTCCAGCGCAGCCACGAAGATGCTGAAGGGAGTGGAGCATCTCCCGTGTGAGGAAAGGCTGAGGAGCTGGGGCTCTGGAGCTGGAGGAGACTGAGGGGCGACCCCATTCATGGTTATAAATATATAAAGGGTGAGTGTCATGAGGATGGAGCCAGGCTCTTCTCGGTGACAACCAATGGTAGGACAAGGGGTAATGGGTATAAACTGGAACACAGGAGGTTCCATTTAAATTTGAGAAGAAACTTCTTCACGGTGAGGGTGCCAGAGCCTGGCCCAGGCTGCCCAGGCAGGTTGTGGAGTCTTCTTCTCTGCAGACATTCCAACCCGCCTGGACACCTTCCTGTGTAACCTCGTCTGGGTGTTCCTGCTCCGGCGGGGGGATTGCACTGGGTGAGTTTTTGAGGTCCCTTCCAACCCCTGACATTCTGGGATTCCTGCATCGCCCTTATCTCAGCCTTGCTTTTAAAAGTTATTGGCTGTGCCTTTGTCATGATGCAGTACTTGAAACTTGACACATACCTCTCCGATAGTAAAAAAGCTGTCACTTGTCACTTGCTACTCCTCAAAACCACTTATTATAGTTTCCAAATTATCCTGCCCGTTGGATAAATTTATTGTGCCTATTTAATACGCTTTTGCAGGCTCTTTAGGCTACGCACAGAGCGTCTTTGGAAAGCACTAGAGGATTTAGTGGAGAAAACGGGGTTTTAGGAGGCTGGAAATGGGAATTGTGTGTTTGTTCATAGCGAAGCTCAAGGTTGTTTCATTTACCACGTGTAACACAAAACGGCGCAGCAGCTCACAAGAGGCCGGGGACTTACGGGCTGTGAAGGAAAAAGCCGAGATAAAAGAAACCTTTAAAATGGCTCCGGTATGTCCAGCAACACCCTGCTCATCAAGCCCCTCGCTCGTGGGGGAAGTAAAAGGAGTGGGGCTGGGCTCGCAAACCGCTGGCGGGCTCCCAGGTATTGCAGGAAGGTCTTCATTTTAAGCAGGCTGAGGCAAACACGAAGGAGGGGGCTGGCCAGCCATGGCCTGAGCTTCCGCCAGCTTGGGGGGCGGCTGCCGCACTGCGCATGCGCGGGGCACCGCCTGCCCACACCCGCCCAGCGGCGCAGCAGCTTCAGGAGCGCCGCTGCGCATGCGCCGCACACCGCCTGCCCACACCCACCCAGCGGGGCAGCAGCCTCAGGCGCGCCGCTGCGCATGCGCCGCACACCGCCTGCCCACAACCGCCCAGCGGGGCAGCAGCCTCGGAGGCGCCGCTGCGCATGCGCCGCCCCAGGCCCCGCCGCTCCCCGCCCTCTCTCACTCTCTCTCTCCACGGCCCCTCCCCGGCTTCCGTAGCCAGCTGCTTCCCGGTGAGTGAGCCTCTCCCGCCGCCCCGCTCAACCGAGCGCACTTCTCCTCCCGGGCCGCGTCCCTTCCGCGCCCGGGGCGCTGCGGCCGCTCCGAACCTCACCTGGGCGCCCGGACGGCTTGGCGCAGGCGGCGCGCGTGATCGCGCTCGTGGTGCATGCTGGGGCGGGCGGGCGCGCGCCGTGCCGCTTCCTACTTCCGGCGTGGGGGGGGGGGGTAACCATGGCAACGGCCGCGGCCTGGCCGTTCCGCGGCTCCTCGGGGCTGGAGTGCGAGGGGAATTGGCACCAGCTCTGTGATTTAAAAAAGAAAAAGCACGCCTCAGTGGAAACAAAAAAAAAAAAAAAAAAAAAAAAGAGTCAGCAACGGCGTGAGTTTTTTGTGGTGTCTTCCTCTGTGCGTGGTTCACATCGGCACTTCCCTTGAGCTGCCTTTTTATTTAGATGTGAGCTCAGGCGGCTGTAAGCCATTTTGGAAGGTGGGGTTTTCACCTTCTGAACTTCACGTCGCTGCACAGAATAAACCCAATTTAGCATAAGTTCACCTTCAAAAGGCAAGCTTTTCATGTTTTCCCGTCAGGTTGTGGTAGCGGACAGGTGGCCCTTCTGACAAAGGTGAACTGTTTGGTGGAGCCTTTGCTTTCTAGCGAACAGAAATTCCTGTTTTAGAAACAAGGCGAGCTGCCATATCCAATGTTCATTTCAGTAAACACAGAAATTTAAGCACCAAAGATGTGAAGTCTGTGACAGGCGGCTGCTGCTTCTCACCCCATTGCTTTTGCACCGTCGGATGTTCTCCACCGTAAAAAAGTTTAACTCCGCGCCCCACGTTTCTAATATCCTTTGGAACAATGCAGGGTAGCATCAGATTTTTATGCGTACGCCCTCAAATTTACCGTGGCGTTCCGAGGTGGAGGGCGGAAGGTGTAACCACTGACACCAGCTGCTGCCAACCCCATTTTGTTTCCCTTCCCTGGGCACCCTCCGAGCAGATCCGGGGAACTGTTTGCTTTCAAAAAGCTCCTTTGAGAAGCCAGTGGAGGACAGCAGGTGTTTTGGTCTGTGTTGTGGGGGATTCCTTGCGAGAGGCTGGGGTCTCGTCAGTCTGCAGCTGTGGAAAATGACGAGATTAAACCGTTTGGAAGCCTGAATGGTGCTAAAAAGGCACATTGACTGAGGCCGCAGTGGGTTTTAGCTAAAAGCCGTGAGTTTCAGGGAGAGCAGCGGTCAGCCGCTGACCTTCTTGCAGGGGCAAAAAACCCGCTTCATTCCGTTTCTTAATGTTGCTTAAATTTCCAGGTTTTACTTGATTGTGCTTTACGAGCTGCCAAAGAGTATGCTTGTAAGTTCTTATAAAATTAGTCTTTGAATGAGTGAAGTAAAGTTCGAGAAGGTATCACCTTTCTGGAGTCTCTTGTATGGAATATTGTGTCCAGTTCTGGGCCCCTCAGTTCAGGAAGGACAGGGAACTGCTGGAGAGAGTCCAGCGCAGCCACGAAGATGCTGAAGGGAGTGGAGCATCTCCCGTGTGAGGAAAGGCTGAGGAGCTGGGGCTCTGAGCTGGAGAAGAGGAGACTGAGGAGTGACCTCATTGATGTTTATAAATATGGAAAGGGTGAGTGTCATGAGGATGGAGCCAGGCTCTTCTCGGTGACAACCAGTGATAGGACAAGGGGCAATGGGTATAAACTGGAACACAGGAGGTTCCACTTAAATTTGAGAAGAAACTTCTTCACGGTGAGGGTGGCAGAGCCTGGAGCAGGCTGCCCAGGGAGGTTGTGGAGTCTCCTCCTCTGCAGACATTCCAACCTGCCTGGACACCTTCCTGTGTAACCTCGTCTGGGTGTTCCTGCTCCGGCGGGGCGGTTGGACTAGATGATCTTTTGAGGTCCTTTCCAATCCCTGACATTCTTTGATTCTATACAGGAGGAGTTATTGCTCATCTGGAGGCATAGACCTCGCCCTTAACTGCTGAGCCCCTCAGGGCTCCCCCGACGCCTCTTACAAATTATCCACGAGGAAATCTCAGAATACCTCGGCATCAGTTTGCAAAGCTGTCTTTGCTTTTGCATCAGGAGGAGGAGCAGGATGGACGTTTTGCGGCCCACCCTGATAAGGATCGAAGGGCGAGTGTACAGGAAGAATCTCATTCAAGAGCAGCCGTACCAGCACGAGGAGGAGCAGGATTTCTTTGCAGGTAAAGAGTGCTGCATGATGGGTGACCGTGGTGCTGTTGGCACGTACTACAGGTGAAAGCGTTGACACTGGGGACACGGAGATCTCTTAGTGTTGTTTCCGATGTCTTTATATGCACAAGGACTCGCCCTTGAGGTGTTCAAGAGGGAGAGAAACGCTTTGCATTGGTCCCCGGGGATCCTGCTGACCCAAGAGTGGATGGGATCCCAGTTGCCTGATGTGGGTTTGGGTGACTCTGCTGCTGACTGTCAGTTATGTTTGCTGACTGTGAAAGCTCTCCAGTAAAGAGGGGAAAAAACCAAGCTCCATAGATCTGTTTTCCCCAGGTTCCTGCATTGTCTCTCTTTTCAGTAGTGTGATTATTTGCAGATACGGCAGGAGTGGAAACTGGAGATTCTTTGTCCTTGCAGTGTTTCCCACTTGAAGAACTGGCCTCTTATAATGTGGCTTTTGGAAAGTGTTACCTATTTTGGGAGACAAATTCTTCCTGTTCCGATGTATTTTACTTTATCTTTCTGCCTGCATGTTTGTTGTAGTTCTGCATGAATTGTGGGCCCAGAAAAGCTCAGCTGTTACTTCTCAAACAGAAAGAGTTGTGGCCGTTGTGTCCTGTTTCTCCCTCCACCCTGCCTTTCAGCAGACTGAACAAAGCTTTAATAAGCTGTTTGCCACCCAGATTCACCCTGGTGGGTGTTGGAGGGGAGACAGAAACCGCAGCCTCTTTCTAGAAGTCGTCTTTGGTCCTAACAGGCACGACTGAACGGCCCACGGGTGAAAGGTGCATCCATTGCCCCGTGCCGAGGGTGTGAGAATTTCTCTGTGTTTCCAAAACTCTTGAACCAAACCTATCCTCACCTTTTATTTGTGTCCTTCTGTGACCCTACATTCCTGTTTGGGTCTCTGAATAGGCTGGTGGCTTCCACCCTGCCAGGAGAGGAGACCACTCCCACTGGGTAGCTGCACAACTTCCAGCTGAGAGGAAACCTGGGCTGTAACTACTGCTTTCTTCTGCCTTCCGCCCCTGGAGGATCTGAAAGCAATCATTATGTTTTCTTGAGCTGGTAGTAAGGTGAAATAAAAAGCATTAGCTGCAATGGAAGGGAGTCTGTTTCTTCCTTTATTTAACCTTGAGAGAAGGCAGCTGTGAGACTATTGTCCTACATAAAGCGCTGCCAAACTTTACAGGGGTTGTACAAGGTCTGTTGATTTTTTTTTTTTTCCTGCTAGGCCCTGGTGACTGCGCAGACGAACCCTGTGATACCTTTGTGGTGGAAGAGACTGAGAACGGCTTCCAGTGCAGAGTGGAGGTTCCCAGCCCATTATACAAGTGAGCCTGTGTGTTTCTGGTTTATTTGAGTTGCCACCAGCTGAGGAAGCGGTTGAGCGCAAAATGTGTTTTTTTTGAGGTCGGGGTGAGTGCTGGATCTCCAAAATGTTTTCCATGATGTGGATTTTAGCATTTCGGAAGGGAAAATTGGCGATGCCTTTCTAGTGCAGTTGTGCCCTGCTTGACTCCGAGCCTTCCCTGTGACAGAGACAGCAGGTGGTGCTTTCTTGCTGGCAGGAGAGTGTTTGAGCATCTCTTCCCTTGAACATAAAAGCATCAGGGAGGGTGGGAGAAGGGGAGGAAGAACTGGGGCCAGCTTGGCAGGGGGAGTTTGTGAAAGCTTTGAGAGAAAGCACACATGGCTGGAATTAACTATTGACTCCAATCCAATGTTTACTGAGAAGCCTGTAGCGTTCAAAGCTCTTATCTGGTTATTTTTGACAGTTTTATTGGTTGAATAGTTTTACTGAAACATAGAGAAGGAAAGGTGTTCTTTTATGTGTTTGAATGCTGGCAAATGGCTACCTTGAGCAAAGCAAAAAGCAGAAAAAGCTGCAGTAATGGGAAAAAGTGATAACCCAGCTGTAGTGGGATGTTCTGGGCAGAGCTGATTTGTTTTAGCTTAAACAAGTTGTGAGCCACAGCTCAACATCATCCTGTGGTCCTGGGCAGGTTACGTGCGGAGATATGGGATTTAGGGGGACGCAGCTGCCTGTGGCACCATTAATCTGCTGGCGGGACACACTTGATGAAGAGTGGCCCAGTGACATCGTGTGAGTGACACTCTCTTACTTTTATACCTCCAGGTACATCATTGGCAAGAAAGGGGAAACCAAGAAGAGACTAGAAACAGAGACTCGAACCTCCATCAGCATTCCCAAGCCTGGAGTGGAAGGAGAAATCGGTGAGTTTTAACACGCACAAAATGGCTGTTCGCTCATAGGCTCTTGCACAGACATGACTTGAGCAGGGAGGGGATCTAGGAGGTGTTTTTCCTTTAATTCCTGCTTCTGATACGGCACTGACTCACTTTATGCCCCTGTAAAAATCACTTCACTGTTCTTCTAAGTTTTTTTTTTTTTCTGTCTATAAATCCTCATAAGCAGTCTAAGGTTTTTTGGGGAAAAATATTTTAAGCCTATGAATAATCCCACTTCTAGGCCTTAAGAAGGCTTGAGAACTTTGGGCCTGAATGTATTGGATTTTTTTTGTTTTGTTTTTAAAATAATCCCATTTCCATTAATAAGAAGCTGTAATATACATGCAGAAGAAGTTACTGTGTTGTATGTTTATACACAAAACAAACTTCAGCATCTGCTTTAGTATGAGAAGTGTTTTGTTGACGCTGCTGCCTTTCTGGTGTTGTCACTTAATCCTGATAGTGTGAGCGGGCTTTCTTGGATAGTACGTTCCCTCTCATCGCTTCCAGTGACTTAAAAAGAAAGGAAGCATTGCTCGTAGGGGCTGACCTGTGCGGATTTCTGCCCGAATGGCTGTCCAAAGGGCCCCTTACGCACGCTCCAGGGATAACTGGCATGGTGTACAGTTACATTAGTGACAGAACTATGAGGAGTAAGTGACGGGGGGATCCAGCTGTCGTGCTGCATGGGAACGTGGCAGTACTTTTCAAGAAGTGGGTCTTGACTTCTTCCTGAGAACCGTGAAGGACTATTAGGAACGTTGAGAGATGTTGAAAACGTGTAATAATAGGAGGCTGAGAAAATTTTACTCCTTGCGGTTTTTTCCTTTCAAGCTCAAGTGTTCTCTGTTTGGTGCCTCGAAGTGCTTGCACAAACGATATAGGCCATCTTGATCTTCGATAGATTTTCTTTTCTTTTTCACTTTGATTGCTTTTATGAAAACTTGAAGTAATGCTCTAGAAAGCCAAAGAGCAGCTGAAGTGATAGACATAGTTATTGTTTTTTAGACACTCAGAGCCGACTTTCTAAAGAGCAGAGATGTACTTTTGATGGCATCATCTTGTTTTTACAGAGAAAAGCACAGCCGTGCCAGGCATTTTAAGTCAAGCAGGGAGTCTGGTGAGATTTCTCTGTGCATGGTTGGGGGTTTTAATTCCTCTCACTTCCTCAGCGAGCCCGGGGCTAACAATAGAAAGGTGCTGTTGTGCAGGTTTTTCTAACTCCCACCCGGCACCTCCTGGGTGAAATATTCCTACCTTTATTGCTTTGTTTCCTTGTAGTGATTACAGGGCAGCACCGCAGCGGTGTCACCTCTGCCCGCACGCGGATCGACGTTCTCCTGGACAGCTTCCGTAAGAAGCAGCCCTTCACACACTTCCTCTCCTTCGCTCTCAACCAGCCCGCCATCCAGGAGAGGTTCCTGCAGTTCAAGGAGGAAGTGTTGGAGAAATGCTCAAAGGTAAGCATCCACGTGAGAATTAAAATCAAGTGGAAGCCCTTCCGCAGAGTGCCACTTCATTTATTGAGATAGCTTTTTGGTGTTTACTTTGAAGGCCGTATTCTATTCTGTTTCCTAGAAATGTATTTTGAACAGGCCTTTTACTTAAGTTGGCGGATCTGCTGTGAATTTGTTGAGTGCTGTTATGAAATCTTCTGGAATGTGGAATGACTTACTTAGTAAAATGTTAGTAAAATATTTTGTTCTCCTTAGAGATTTTTCCTAGGTGGGAGTATATCTAAAATTCAAAAGAGGGTTGGGGTTTGGTGGGGTTTTTGTTGAGTTTTTTGTTTTGGTTTGGTTTTAATGGGAAAGCCACTAAATAATGTAGTGGACCTCTTGTACATTTTATTTGATTTCCACATAACTGTGAAACCAGGTAGGAATTCACAAGTTTGCTGCTGCTTCTGTTTCACTTTTCTTTTGGTTCCTGACACTGGAGGGAGATGAGATGGGTGTCATTACTGGAGCTGAGTGAGGAATGACTGGGTAGCACATGCCATGCTGCAAATCTAATTGCTTCCCTTCTTCCCCAGGAGACTTTGTGCTGACAGTCCCTCCTACTTGCCGTCAGATCTTGCACTGAGAGCAGCAGGAAATAGTTAGACATAGGGAAATGAGGAACAGAATGAAGTGAAAGCTACGTATTCCCTGGTTTATTTTAGCGTGCTTCTAGCTTGACAGAAGTGGTGTTTCAATGCGCAGGGCCACGCGCTGAGGAGAGGCAATGGTATTACAAAATTGCCGTGTCCTCCGAGCCCACTGGCAGGACATTTCTAGGTGGTAGAGAAGAGTTCCTCGTTGCAGTCGCTGCAGGTCAGATTGCATACACACAGCTGATATTCTTACCTTCCTGTCCATCGCTTCTGCTTGTGCCTTTCAAATGGGAAAATAGCATCTTGCAGAGAGCACAGCTTAAGAAGTTTCATTTCCTATGTGTTCATGCTGTGGGTGTGAATTATCTGATATCTGGGGAGACAGGAGTTCTGGCTCAAGTTTTCGTGGTTGCTTGCATGTCAGTTGTATCTAAGTCAGTTGTGCTGAGCTGGCTTTGCAGTCTTGTCGTTCCTGGCAGTTCTGATTCAAGTCCCTCTTCTCCACGCAGCTGCCTGTCTCAGTGACATCTTAGCAGCTTTCTGTCACTCAGGTTTCCACCTGACATTGAATACAACTGAAACTGGCCAATAAATCTGGTGATTAGCAACCAGTGCAATGCCATCAGCACCCTTTCCTCGGGCTAGGAGGATATCACTGGCTCAATTGTCTATCTGTCCCCGTTAGCCAGCGGCAGCTACCTTTATTAAAGCTTACCTTTTATTAAAGACAAGCCCTGAAGACAGGGGGATGGAAGCATTAGCCTGAGAAAGTGTTGGCTGGGACAGAGTGGTGGCGTCAGCGGTGGCCTGGCTCCCTCTGTCGGTTTCTAGTTCCAATCCCTGCATGGGGACGCACCAAAGGGACAGGGAGAGAAGCAGCTTTTCTGGAGGCTGGTAACTTCAGCACAGGGCTCTGGTAGCGCTTGTTCTGCAGCACACTGGCCTCACAGAAGACAAGCTCTTTTCTTTGCAGAGCACTGATTTTTCCTGCCTGCTGGTTTGGTTGCATTTCCACAGCCCCGCATTGTCCCAGCCTTGGCTGGTGAACTTACTTGCTCTCCAGACCCCTCCTGGTGTGTCTTGCTCACACCGTTTGTCTCTTGCTCACTCTGAAGTGTCAGTTTGCATCCCTAGGTAGGCAGGGTGGTCTGCCATCCACGTAGAAACCTGTTCATAAATTTACCTTGGTGCTTTGCCCGGTGCTGTCAGTCACGTTCAGAAGGAGCCACCTGGGAACATCTGCAAACCTTCACATGTTCCTTCTCCTAGAAAGCTGCAGAAACCCAAACGTGGTCAGAGGTGTGCTGAGACCACTGCCGACCAGGCTAGTCATCTTAATTTTTCCTGCTCTTGCGTGACCTCCCGTCTCTTCCACAGTTTTTGTTGTGTATCTGGACAGCACTTAGCCCTGTAAGGCTCTGCTTCACGGTCAGGGATCCTGCAGCGTGGGTGTGCACGTGGGGACATGTTTCAGCCCAACAGCTACTTCTGCCTTTCAGTAACCTCAGACTCGAGCTGTGCTCAGAATCCTCCTAAAACCAGTAACAGCAAAACCTCCGGGAGAGCGTGGCACTCAAGGCATGGTGCGCTTTTTGCTGCTGCCCAGTCATTGAGATGCTTTCGGGCATCTCCCAGATGGTGCCAGCTGAAGCTGCCATATATCAGGACACGTCCATAGGGGTGGAGGCAGAAGGTCTGGGGCTGTAGTTCCTGCTCTCCACGCTGCGTAGGTGCAAGGTGCCCTGGCCTGGAACCTGTGGGGTTGTGTTTGCTTGGTGCCCTGTGCCTCTCAGGAGGGACCGAAATGTTCCCAGTGCTACTTACATCAGCTCTAGAGTTTCTGGGTTTAGTTCGAAATGTAGAATTCAGTCAGTAGCAGGTATTTGGGGGTTGCATGTGTATAGCCTAGGAATATATGGTGCTTTATTCTTCTGCCCTTGCTTCTCCTGGTATTAGCAAAAGAGTTTCTAGATATATTGCTGCTTGTTAGTTCAAGGAGTATATTGCAGCCCTGTATGTCTCTCAATCACTTCACTAGCCAGTAATGCCACTCTAATACCACTTTATCTCACAGCAGGGTCTGCTAGAAAGCACATGGGTAATGAAAAACAGTAATTCAAAACTGTGCCTCACAGAGCAATGAGAGAGCTTACAGATTTGTCCAAAGCAATGGGATTTCTCAGGATACTTGGAGAAATCTGGATAGGTTTCAGTGACAGAAGCAGAGCTCTCTTCTTCCTGTTGCAATTTGCTGGTGCGAAACATTGCAGAATTAGGTAAACTCCGGCCTTTGAATGGGGCTCGATAATAATGGTAAGGAAGGGAAAGGACCAGGTGTGCATGCGTGAGGATTTCTTCTGGCCATTGAGCACTTGTGAGGGGCTCTATTTCTCTCTGAAGCGGTTACCATGACGACCATTCATTTATATTTTATAGCATAGGGTTTTGTTGGTGGGTATATGCTTTCTCTTATTTTCTTGGTGCATCTTTAAGACCTTTTATAAGATGAACCTTATGTTGAAATATGGAACACTTCAGGTGTCATTCACGCTATTGTGTGCTCAGGGCTGCCAGGCAATGAAGCAGGGCAGAGGGGAGACTCTTTTGAGGCTAATTTAATATAAATACAAGGAGGTGGCTCACCTGGCCAGGCTCATTACTGCTGTGGTGCAGTGGGAGGTCCAAATGACTGGATGACCTTGGAAGTCTCCTTGCACAGTCATGTAGGTGTCAGTGAGGAGAACTGAAATGTCTGTCTGGGTATGCAGGTGGAAAAGGGAAGAGTCTTTGCAGTATTATTGCCGTGAAAAATCACAGTTGGGTCTTTCAGAGCTGTGCAAACGCAGCATTTGCAGACTTTTAACAGGCTGCAGATGTAGCACGGAAAATAAATATGATTGCTATAATATATGGCAACCTGTAAATATCAAACATTGCTAATGAGATATTATATCTTGGAGTGGAAGGGACAGAAAATGGGAGGGGTTTTTCAGTCTGCAGCTCTTCAGCCAGTCCTGAGGAAATGCTGTTTTTCTGGCTCGCTCCTTTTTTTGTGGATTGGAGTGGGAGAGGGCATATAGCTGGCATGTAGTATCCTACTATTAAGAGAAAACACAAAATAAAAAAAAAAAAGAAAAAACACAAAACCATAAAGCTGTCTGCAAATATTGGAAGCCCTTAAGATAGTAGAGAGGATGCAGCCAAGGAGGAAGAGCTAAGGAGTTTGATCCTTTGCCTCGTCACGTAGAAGGCCTGAAGTGTCTTGTGATCTGCAGTTTCTCTACCACAGGGCCTTAGATTTGGAGGAACAATGTGCTTGGGCTTTGCAAAGAGAGGTGAAGACTCCGGATAAAGCCCTTTCTGTGTTCCTTCTAAAGGAGGAGAGCAAAGGTAGAAGACTAAGTAGCAGAAGGGAGGAAAAAAAAAGCATTTTTAAGGCTGAGTGGAAATGAGTTGGGTTTTTTTGACTATGACAGGGCAGTGTCAGGGGGAGGCATAAGCTAAAATGGACAGTCATCACGTATGGATGGTGCATAAAGGGGATGTTCTTCCTGCCTCTGTGTACATCCTTAGAGAACCCAAGTTTGAACAGTAAATTTTTAGAGAGACAACAGAACCTGTTTTATGTGTTTATATCTGCCAGCGAGTTCCTGCAAATACGCCGCTTTCAGATTCCCCTGTAGAAAATGGGCATTCCCTGCTGTGACACCTTGCCTTGCCAAATCTGGGGCTCTGCTTTCATTAGGGCTGGAAGCCACCGCTTGCCACAAGCCGCTGCCACTTATGCTATGAGGAGTGCCCACCTTCACCTGCACGGGCGAGGAAACTGGTGGAAGAGGAGGAAACTGGTGACAGAGGAGCTTGTCGCCGAGGGGCACTCAGAGAGCGTGACTTAGATCCTGGTGGATCCTTCTGCCCATCTCTGATGCTAAATCTCACTTTGATATTTGTCGTTTGCCTTGAGAGGGTTCCTTAGGTATTTGGAAGATGTTCGTAAAGCCCCAAAATCAGAATGTTGACAGCATCATGTCTCTTGGGGTCATTCTCTGTGGACGAGGATGTGTTTTTTCCTTATGAAGGCATATTTCTAAGCTCTGTGTTGCTGTTGTCTAGCCCCGCTGCTCAGGTTGCAGAGGACTGATACCAACAGACAGGACAGCTTCCCATGAGGCCACACAGCGGTTGCTGGTAGCATGCCTTCAATCTGGGATTAGAATAAGTGGATTCAAGCTTTTTTGTGTCTCAGCAAGCAGCATCCAGCCATGAAAGCCTGCTAAGATGCCCACAGAAACATTGCCTGTTCCAGGGAGAGCCACCTCTGACGTAGCATCTATTTGATGCGTGGGAGAAGTGGGATCTGCTGGCCTGTGAAAGAGTAGTGGTGTCAGCAGGGTTTTTAGGAGCTGGCTGAAATACTAGGGAGTAAACCAGGAAGATTATGTAGGTCTTGACCTGCTCACTGTGCACTCTTCTTCCCTGCTAATCTCCCCCAGCAGTGGTAGCGTGGCTTGTGGAGGTGACGTGCCATCGCTTTGTCAACTATCAGCCCACACTGAGGTGTTGGAAGGCTCTGGAGAAAACGCTGTTTTGGGGACAGATTGATGTTTAACAGAACGCATTGTGCTGGGGCAGAAAATGAGGGTAAGGGCTTTTGCTTTCTGACCTGCAAACTAGTTTCTCGTTACTGTACGTCATCTGTGCGCGCTGTGGGAGTGACATCGACTGGCTGTCCACAGCCAAGGATAGATCGAGCTTTCTCCCAGTTTCTGTTGCCCAAGTTATTGTTTTGTGATGGGCCAAATATCCTCTGGCTATGGATACCATTGGAGAAAAAAGGCTGACAGAGACAAATCATGCCCTGTCATGCACGTTAACAGCAGCATGAATTAAAGGAAGGCAAAACACTTTTACCGCAGAGAGGGGAAAGTGGGGAGAAGCGAGACTGAGCCGTCCCTCTTTCCTCTGCTCCTGATGTGCCTGACGTCCTTAGTCTGTGCTTGTTTTGGGCTGCTGCACTGTGCTGCTGAGGTTTGCAACCTGCTCTGCCATGACTAGCACGGTGCAATTTGGGGTTTCAGTCAGCAATAAAGTAATTAGCGGCGGCAGGAGGTACGTACACACAGGGGACCACCACGCTTTGCCAGCCTGTGGCAAGGCCTCAGCCTCCGCGTTGCAGGCTGGCTCATCTCTAGTCCAGCCCATAAGCACGGCTGTAAAGAAGAGTATGGATGTTGTCATTAGACATGAAAAATGCTGAGTGGGATGTGGGGCATTAAACTCTGACGGGCTGAGATACTGCAGTGTTTAAACTCCTGAAAGGTATTATTTCAAACTCTGAAGCACAACTAGAAACTTCAGAGCTGTCATTCTCAGTCGGGGAGCTGCTTTCAGGCAGAGAAAGGCTTCAGTGGCCTGGCAAGTGGTGTCGGCTTCTTCTGGAGTTAAAAATTGAGGTTATTTAATGCACCGATGGGAAATGGCCACTATGTGGAAATAATTGTTTTAATATGGGTGTGTTAACCACCCTCGAGGTATTTTTATAAATATCGTAGAACAAAAGAGTGTGTTTTTTAAAGCTGAATGTAACCACTGCTCCACCTGGGAACAGCTCTTCCCCGGCAACAACACGTAGCTCTTCTTATAAAGGGAATTTAAACTTAATTCATCTCAGCAAACTACAGGGCACATGGGAACAAGAAAAATGTAATTATCAGGGCTAGTATTAGCTGTGCTTGCGTTGTGAGGTGCAACCTGTGTTTAGACAGGATTTAGAGAGCGCTTAGAGCTTGTCACTACAGCTGATTCCGGCTTTATTGCACAAGACATGGACTTCACTGAAGTTTTAAATCTGTGCTGACTTGTGTTGTGTTGCTGATGGCAGCTGCAGCTGGGACAGCTGTGGAAGTCTCCTCTCACAATCCCGTATGAGTGAGTGCTGCTGTTCCCAGGTCCTGAGTTAAAGCCTGTCCTAACGAGCTGCTGCTCAGCAGCTCTGATGAAAAGCCAGGCAGGGAGTGTGTGTGCTTTGGGGCTGCGTTTTGCTTGCCAGGCTGAGCCTGCTTGCTCGCGAAGCCTGTGAAATTCTGTTTCTCATTTCGACTTTGAGTCACTACCAACCCGATCAGTGATGCAGAGAGAAAAGGTTTGGTGCCAGTGGCTTGGTATCTGTTCTCTGTAGCATTTATCCCTCTGATGGAGAGGGGTTTGTGTGTGTGGATGAGACAAGACATCTATATATGATTGATTGACTGATTTGTAGGATCATGGGGTTAGCAGCAGCCTGTTCCAGAACCCCGCAAAGCTTCACCTGACTCTTGGAACACTGGTACTTCTGAGCGAACAAGAGATCCAGAAAGCGTGTGACCTCCTACAGCGATGCAAAGAGGACTTCGTAGAGTAAGTGATAAAAAAGGGATGTCATCACCAAGGGCACGAGTAGGGGAAAAGCAGCAAGCTGTCTTTGACAAGGGACAGCAGAGAGAAAAGCACCTCAATAGTCTACCTCGACTGTAGAAATTTAGAAAAAGGCTGAAACATTTCAAATGGGAGCAGGAGAAATCACCAAGAGTCTAACAGCATCTCACAGCTCAGCTCAAACCCTCAGCATTCCCTGAAAACCTGCTCTACTCATTTCTTTTTCTCGCATGCCTCCCTGTTATTTTTGGGTGAGCGATTTGTGCTGTTCACTGCCTGCTGCAGAGGGAGGGACGAGCTCCATTACCTTCGCGCGTTCCCTGCTCTGGCATGCTGCTTCCCTCCCGCCTCGGAGCAGATGCTGAGGTGTCCGTGTCCTTGACGTGCATTTCTTGATGCGAGGAGCTGCGTGCAGGGAAGCCAGCATCAGCCACGTGAGCCATTGGTCTGAAATGTTCAGCGCTGCTCCAGGACGGAGGGTTTCTCCCTGCCTGTTAACACGCAGCTGCAGATGTTGGGACTATAACTGTAAATGTGGTCGAACGACACTGTAATTAGCTTATCTCCATTCGGCTTAGAAATTGGAGATGGCCTGAGGGATTGGTTTATTCATTTATTTCTGCAAAGCCTGTGCACATGGAGAACAGATCCTTGATATTTGTTTTTTGCCTCACTACATGGAGAATTAGCCACGCTGTGCCAGCTAATACCTGTGGGAATTAATGCATGGCCAAAATTCATAATACCTCTGTCTTTAAAATGCTGGCTCCAGTTGTTCGGCTGTTGAGCAGAACTGCAAGTGCATTTCCAGGGGAAGGCTCTGCCCACAATATTTGGAAAGGGCCAGCTTCCTCTTAAGTGGATTGAACTAAGGCAGAGAAAAGTTTTAACTCTCCGTTTCCTTTAGTGGAGGGGAAATCAACACTTGGCTGTAACCTTCAGGTTATTTCCCCCACCACACTTGATTAAATATGCTTTGAAAACTAATTTAGGCTCCCCTCCACCCACATAAACCTTCATTAGGGTTCATTTACTTTTCTAAATGCAGGCAATGCCACATGAAGTTAGATGTGCCCTTTTTGACCCTTTTTAGAATACGTGGCCTTAAGCGCTCGATGTGATGTGCATGACAGTCCACTTGTGCTGTTTTCCTCCCAGTGAACACACTGGAGGGGGAAATCACACTGTCCTTAATTCCACCTGGAAAGCTTTGCTGAGAATCTCAAAGGCGGTCTCTCGAGCAAGGTTAGAGGAAAGTCACGCTCACATTGTTCACTTGTGTTTGTGACTTCTGCCTGTACGTTCCACGAGGCCTCGATGTTAAATGAGACAGCGGCATTTACGGCCTCTCTGTGATGTTCTGGTGGTAAAGGCAAGGAAGCGGCGTGTTTGGGAGCAGACACACTTCGCAGCATGTTTGCAGGTGTGGGAGTGCATATTATACCCCGCACACGTTTTCTGTTTCGCCATCCTGCAAGAGTAGCTGGAGCAGATTTTCAAACAGCTCTATTTACTTCCAGCACTAGTAAGTGGATGTTGAAATGTACTTAAAGCAGCATTCTGTATTGAGTACTTTTCCCCGCAAAAATGAACAAGCTGGAGATTTTGTGTCATGATTGCTTTCTTCCCAGGGAAGGCAGGAGCTTCTCTGGAATGAGAACTTGTGCCATTTCATTGCCGATGGGTTTTGTGGAATGTAAATGGAGACCTCCACATTGAGATGGCCTGCGAACACTGACAGGTTGACTTAATGTGTGTCTAAAACACTGAACGTGTGAATTTAAATGTTTTTACAGGATTTCTTAGATGATGAGACAATAGCAGCTGTAGACTTTTGAGATTTAGAATTAGGGGCCTTTTTTGTGTTTGGGTTTTTTCAGTGCAAACAACTTGAAAGGTAAGGGAGAGAGAAGAACTCAGTGGAGTTCACAGCCCCATGCAGTCTATATAACATGTAAGCCCTGCTTAACCTCAAATTTGTGTTAGTCTATAGTAAAAAACGTATTTTATATAATTCCCCTAGTTCAATCAAATATTTAGTGTGTGCATGAGGAGTACTACGCGTTGTATTTCAAAAGCAGGTCTGACGTTTTGCTTTTTAACATAACGAGTTTCTTGCGCTTTAGCCAAATTGCTGGAGGCAAGCCCCTGACCGTGGAGGTGGCAGGAGTGGAATACATGAACGATGACCCTGCCGTGATGGACGTCCTTTACGCCAAAGTCCGCATGAAGGATGACTCGGACAGGTGAGTTCCCCGCGCTCCTTTCTTTCCTTCCTCCTCGACGTGCCGCGGCAGCAGTAGCGGTGCGCCAGAAAAACCCTCTGCTGTCTGACGCTGGTGGGAACCGCTGGCAGTCCTCGGGCCAGCAGTCAGGAAGATAAAGTCATTCTTGCTTCTTAAACCGGTTAAGGCAGTGATGTGTTTGCTCTTTAAATCAGTCACTGGTGGTGCGGCTGAAAGATGTCATTTGTTTCTCTAGCAGTCTGTCAGATTGAATAATGGTGTCACGGCTGGTGTGGTGATAAGATGGCCAAGGAGATACTCCTGAGATGGCTTAGAAGGCAGGACAACTTGGCCTCTGCTGTCTAGTTCCCAACCTGCAATCCAGATTAATCTGGACAGCCTGGCATATTCTGCAGCACTTAATTCTTCTTCAAACCCAGTTACACCAGAAGATCCTCAGGAAAGCATGACTTGCTTGCAGAGTTGGTTTTTGTGTCCGTAAGCAGCCTGGAAACAGCGCTGGGTGTGACATATCCGTCTTCTGAGCTGCTGGTGTGGGATTTGAAGCCTGGTTTGTGTCAGTGTGTGCGTGTGTGCCGTTCACCACTGTGGCCAATGGCTTTAGCTCTACAAGCAGCGAACGTGGCAGTGTCTGGACAACCTTCCTCCATTTCGTTTTGACAAGTACATCACCAGTGGCAGCACCACCTTTTCTCTTGATGCTTTCTGGAAGACTGGAGAAATGTAAGAGCTGTTGTACTCCGTGCTGCTGGTTGTGAGATGGGTGCTGAACTGGGTAGGGGAGCAGCATTCTCTTTTTCTGGCAGTGCTGCCTTTTTGTGTCTGCTCCCATTGCTAGAGGACAGCAGGAGGTAGCAGGGGAGCATGGAGCAGTGCAGGTGGAGGAAGGAGGCTGCGAGCAGGGAAGAAAGGACACGTTCTGGCATCTCCTTTCCCCGAGGGCTGAGAAGACAAGGGGGGCCCCCTGCTTAAAGCAGCACTTTGGAGGCTGTGTTGAAGTAAGAGATCGGAAATGGGATAAGGAAATGGGTGGGAAAATGAAAATGTTAGAATTGCTGGGAGGCAAGAGGAACTGAAATCTTTTCCTCTTCTCAGCTTTTCCACTTTGAAGTCTGTCCTGCCCTGAAAGAGGCGAGATTAAAAAAAATGGGGTGGGTAGAGAACCAAGACAAACTAGAGATTAGCCAGGAGACAGAAGAGCAGCACAGGGAGAAAAGAGGCAGAAGCACTCAGAAAGACGAGACGGAGGCAGACACTGGATGACCCAAATGCCCTTCAGTGGGTTTGCTGTAGAAAGTGTCTGGACCGTCAAATGTGAGAGCTGAGGTATGGGCTTCTTTTCTCCTGAGTCACCAAGCTCTGGGTCATCTCCGAGGTGCAGTGCTTGCAAGTCCGCTTGCATCTGAAAATAAGTCTGTGACCCGAGGACCTGATAGAGAAATCCTGTACAGTGTAAGTAGAGCTGAAAGTGGACAGTCCATTAGCTGAGGTTTTGGCCAAACTCAGATCTTGTGCTTTGCGTGGCACCTGGAGGCTGCCAGACTTCTTTTCCACAACGCCTTTTTTCTTTTTGCATAGCAGCATGCTCAGAGAGGGCCAAGAAATTATCCTTGGCCCAGGCCAGTCCTGTCTTCACCCGTGAATTAATTCATCTGGCACTTCTCCCCTAATATAGTTCTTTTAAGTGTTAGCAGGCATTCAGAAGACATTTAGTTTTGCAGAGAGGAAAGAAGATACTTTTGCGTTGATGGAGAGCAGTGAAAGCTTCTTTTGCTTCCTTTGAGATTCCAGCAGACACAGTGTTGGACAAATGGTGATTCCTCCAGAAAACTGCTTCGTTTTCTGGTCTGCTAGATGGATCATTGCTAAGCCGCTCACTAAGCAGCTCCCTGCACCTCTTGCCTGCTAAAACCTGCTGTGCTTTGCTCAGGGAAATGGGGAAAGCAGGTAGGAAGCAGAGTTTCTCAGCTGCAAGGCCAACACTAGAGGAGAGCAGCAGCCATGTGGTTCACTGTGCTAGATCAGACTGCTGCAGCCCACGTTTCAGAGAGGTGTGTGCCTTCCTGTCTCATGCAAGACGTCTTGCTAGCTCTGTGGAGTTCCTGGCATGGCTGAGGGGTGGAGTTCCTTCCTGATCTTTGGATGATCTTGATCAGCTTAAGCTATAAAGCAGGAGATTTGATTTACCCTGACTTAGCTTGCATAACTGCAGACAGAATTAGAGGTTGGCAAGCCCTGCTGCACATATAATGGCTCAGACTGAGGGAGGGATCATGCTCTGATACCTCCCACATGGCAAATAATTTCCGTTATAATTCATTCTAATTTGTTTTATTTCCTTGATTAACTTTATAACGTAATAAAGCACCATTTTCACTTGAGCTATTCTCTGTTAATTTGTTTTAGTATTGTCTGTAATGATATTCATTTAATCTTTGCCATTGCTAATTTTAAAAATCACTGATGTAAAGCCAGAAAGCGGTAGAAAACCACGACAATCGGTAGCTTGGGAGTCTTGAAATTGTCACACGGAGGCTGGCAGCCCGTGAGGAGCAGTACAGAAGCAGCGATGGGGTAGGAGCTGGCATCTGGAGCGTGGCAGTCCCGGGCTCTGGGAACCAGCCTCGGAGAGGCCCTGCTCTGCCTCTCCTGCTGTAGCAGAAATGCCAAAGTGGTGTGACCTGGTGGAGCAGAGAGCTGCCTGACACCTTTGACATGGTGAGGGAAGCCCAGATTTGTCTGCATAGATCAATACGCTCTTGCCTTGTTTTCGGAGGTTGGAAGCTCTTGTTCTACTGCATCCCTGCTGCTTTTGGTAAGGCTGGGGCACTGCAGGAATTTTGTGTGGGACAACAGCAGCCTGGAAGTTCCTTCAGCTCTTTAGACGTAGGATACGAGAGCGTGCTGCTCCGATCTCCTGCCTGCTCCTGCTGCCTGTCCTAGGACGAGTCTGCCCACAGATCCTGGCAGCCACGGCTGCTTTCATCCCCGACTGAGGCCAGACAAGAAGGTGGCAATAATTCCTTTGATTCTGCTTGCTCACGAGCTCCGAAGCTGGACCACTCACCAGGGTATGCTCTCGAGGTTGGTGCCCTCTGTCACCATGTTCTGGGCACTCCCAGAATTAATCCCAGTGACTGGGGTGCTTATTTGGGACAGAGAAGGTCCGAGCTCCAGCCCGTTGCACTGTACAGATCACAGTCCCTGAGCAGAGCAGGTCCTCCAGGAATTGAGATGCTTAAGCACCCCTGGGGCTCTGCAGATTTTAGCATTCATAAGGAGAGTCACATTGTGTTTCCTGGCAGTAGAAAGATGCATCCTTCAAGTCCCAACAACATCTGTCACTGCGAACAAGCTCTCAGCTATGCTAAATCTGCCCTTCTTCATGGAGTTTTTGCAGCAGAAGTGATCGCCAAGGAGGCTTTGCAAAACAGCCAGAACTTTTTGCATTCGAACTGAATTTTCATGGCTGCGTTCACTTTTCATCAGAGACTCCCTTTCTCCGTGTCTGTGCAGAGACTTCATTTCACACACGCTGCCCTCCGTGGCTGAAAAGCAAAAAGCTGATGATGCAGGGATTTCTCCTTGGTTTACACTGCTCTATTCCTTCTCTTTTTGCCTTTGCAGGTTGCAAATGATTGCTGATCAACTGGTGGAAAGGTTTGTAGCCTCCGGCCTGATGCTTAAAGAATGGGATAGGGTGAAATTGCATGCTACAGTCATGAACACTCTCTTCAGGAAAGATCCAAGTGGTGCGTATACCTCATCCTTACTAATAAATGCATTTAAAGTAGTACCTCTGAACAGGAAATGCTTTTGTTGGCTTTTGTGTTTCTTTTTTCAAATTTTGCGATTTTTATTAATCTCAAAAATTCCTACAAGGTTGTATGGGGCTATCACTAAATAAAACCTAGAAGAAAATGAAAAAGCAGTCCGCAGAGCTAGAGAAGGCAGGCATGCTTTGAGCACTTTCTGGATCTTTTCTAAGATTCATTGTCACAGCTTCAGAAACACTATTGCCCAGCAGCACTCACAAAATCTGGGCCAGAGAGGAATGAATTCAAGTACCATGTGAGGTCTTGGGCTCTCTGTGCCCCAGCATTAAACCGAAATTCAGTAACAGCTCGATGTATTGTGCTGACCTTTAAACAAGATGAAAACTTGATCTTCTTTGGTCAAGTTAAAGATTGTCCATTGTTTTAGGAACATGGTTCTGGTGTCTTTCTCATTAAATCGGATTCAGATAGCTATGAGGCTGAATATGAGCTATTACGGAGTGCGTAGTGTCTGCTGTCGCTGCCAAAAGATCAGCTGCTCTAGCGGTCTGTAGCATCGTTCTTATCGTGTTGCTTTAGAAAGCAGCCTCAGGTGCACTGCGTTTAGGGAGGGGCAGTATATTACAGCCTTGTTCTTCGTGTGCAAACATGCATTTGCTCTGCCACTGATACTCTGCAAGCCTTGGCAGCATCGAACTAAAGCTTTTTGTAGCTTCCTCTGGCGTAGCGGCCTCTGTGTGATGCTGGTAGGTTATGTCGAGTATTCTCCAGTTACCCAGAGTCTCTCGTCTGGACAGTGATCACGGCAGATGGTTTGTGTTACAGTTTTCTGGGCACCCAGCAGCAGACTTTGGGGATGGCTGCTACTGAAGTCAGAGAAGTATATTCAGATGGTAGAAACCCTGAAAAGATGGGGCTTAGTTCTCTCACGCCCTGAAAATCGGTGAAAACGTAAGCCCAAAGTGCTGATGTGGCGTCCCGTGAGGAGAGGCACATGGGCAGCTGTGTCCAGCTTTATGAGTCTGGATTCTGCACAACCCTATGAGGCATGTGAGGCATTCAGACACAATGGTGAGAGCATTACACAGCCATAAAAGTCGCTTTATATTCAATACAGGATTTGAATGGCCTGCCAGATGTGAGTGGGACTTCATAGTTAATACTGGAGATGCAAAAGAAATATTGAATGTATTCACTGAGGGAGGCAGAGGTCCTGTGGAAAGCCCAGATCATGTTCTTAGGGATTATATAAAAATCCAGACATGCTCTGGGGAAGTGGATCTAAGATGTAGGCATTTGGCAGTTGCTATAGGCCTAGGCTGCTATTCTTAATGTCTGTGTGCGTGGTTGCATGCCCACCCCGCAGAAGCATACGCACCGCACGTATGTGCTTCCCGGAGCAGGCAGCAGAGGTTTCTATAGGTGCTGGCGCTGTGCTCGCTTGCTCCGGCTGGTATTTGGTGCTGTTCCAGGCGATGCAAGTGCTCACAGTGCTGACTCTCACCCTGGCAGGATGTGGGATTAAAATGAGCCAGAGAGAAGCAGATGTGTTGCGCTGAGCCATCAACCCTACAGAATCACCCTAGCAGTAGGGTCTTTTCTCCAGGTAACATAGGTCATCCCAACAGAAGCAATAATTCCTGTGTATTCAGCCTTGTTCTCTTTAAAACCAAAGTGGAAGTGGGTTTTTTTTGCACTAAGAACTGGGCAAAGATGGCTTATTAGCTGGCAGCTGACTTTTGGGAGGGAGAGAGTGGGGGGTGAAGTACGGCACACACAGTTCTCCCATCTGAAGCTCATTCCGGTGGTGGCTTTTCTTGTTACAGCTGACGAGCGAAACAATACAATGACTGGTAAATCATCTTTCAAGGAACGGGAGTCGTTTAATGGCCGAAATATCCTCAAGGTCAGTATGAAACAATTAGGGAAATGGAGCCAGCTGTGGATATTGCATAGCCAGAAGAGGTTGAAACACCTCTTCAAGGCTGCTTTTGTCTTAGGCTTATGGGATCTCCTGGAGGGGGGGAAAATCTGTTTAGAAAATAAACAATCCAGATCACTTGTAATTGGGAGCATTACAGCATTAAACAGAGTGTTCTTAAAGCTGGTGAGGCTCAGATCAGGAGTATGTAGCACGAATGTTAAGTGGGTGTTCATGTTGTCATTTACTTTGCTCGTGTTTTACCCTGGAGACTCAGGCTCGTGTGGATTCGCAGCCCACCAGAAAGGAGTACTTTGTTGCTCTTGTTCTACTCACTCGTATATATTTATGAAACTAAACCAACTGCCATTTCACTTACTCTTCTTTTTTTTTTTTTTTTTAATCTCTTTTGTTGATTTGCATGGTTTTGCTCCAGAAAAATAGCAGACAGCGGTGAGGAGTCCCACCAGCCGGGATCTGAGGGCTTTGGCAGTGATCAGAGGGTAGGAAGCAAGATCTCCCAGCCCGTGGAGGTGGATGAGGCTCAAAGAGGAGCATCCTGCAGCCTCCCAGGCTTTGCCAATGGGGGTTGAGGCTGCAGGCAGCCTCTCCTGCTCATCCAGATGGCAATGTCAGACTGATGCTGTGATGCCAGGCCCCTGCCAGTGTCCAGAGAGAAAAGACCAGCACGGGGAAGTAGAAATGGAAAACAACACTGGGTTGTAAGCAAATTAGCAGTCCTCATTGTGTGAGGGGATTTGTTGCAGGCAGCTATGATAAGGGGGAGCTGGGACAACGCATGAATACATTTGGAACCTGATAAGAGATATTCTGGCAACTGAGACATGAGAGAGGGTACAGGGCTGGGTGGGAGGTGGACAGCCCAGAAGGATGTTAGGACACCAGAGGAGGGAAAGGGTGCATTTTATTTGTGCTTACAGTTTTGCTGTATAATGTATGAGGCACTGGATGCATGGGGATGTGAAGGCAGGGAGTGGAACTGATTGATCTCCCCTGTGCAGAGGACAAACAAAGGGACAAAATTAGGTTAAGCTCTCATTGTCCTCAAACAGTCTGTGCAAGTGCAGTGTCGTGACTCAGCATCGCCACATGTTGAGTGTTCAGTGTGAGACTGCAGTCTTGCAAACTGAAGCAGAAAAGCCACAGATGTGGTCCCTTTCTTAATGTGATCCGGGAGTTTTCGTCAGCTCCTGGCTCCAGAAAAGAAAGGTATATGTCAGGAGGCCTCAGTGCCTGCAGGGATTCAGCCTGCGTTTCCCTTTACCCTTTGCTCCTTTCTCCTGCATCTGTTAAACTTGCCCTTCAGACTTGAGAGAGATGTAAAATCAAACTGTCGGTTTTCGTTAATACTCTTCATCCAAACCTATTTACGATTGGGAAGGCATTAACGACGCTCCCTCTACTGGTCACACCATTTGTGGACCGCACTGCGGGGTCTGAGGATCTGCGGGTCTGCTGGTGTGCGGTGCTGAGAAATGCAGCTGCCCTCCCTCAGATGGCTGCTGCTTATTCTTGCTGCCCTCTGAAATGTGAGCTGATGATTTTTTTTTTTTTTTTTTTTTAAAGCTCCTAATTGATTTTGTACCAATGTAGCCAAAAGAGCTGCTAGCTGTTTGGACTGTTGATAATTACTTCAAAAGCGTGTCTTGCTGCAAGAAATGTCATCCTTCTCCCCCACCTCCACTACATTTCCTAACCTGCTTGCTTCGTATTTCCCTTTGGTCTCCCACATGCCTGCAGCAGAGCGCCCGTTGGCATTAATTAATTACGTGAGTCATAAATAGCTCCGGGCTTCTTACCAGAGGAGCCCAGCCACTGATGCATTGTAGCATGACCTTGCAAGGATGCGCCGGTTCCCTCCCAACCCCCTTTTATATACATTATTTATCTTGTGCTCGGGGAAGCTGCCCTCTCGCCAAGTGGCTTCATTAACTTGTGCAATAGGATCTAAACGACGGGTTGTTAATGAACATGGCCGCAGTTAGGCAGGCTGGCTTGCGGGTGCCGTCCCAGGTAGGTAGAGCGACGTGCCGTGCCCGTGTTCCCATGCGATAGCTGTGCTGGGTGGCAGCGGTCCACCTGGAGAGCCAACAAAGCACAGCTAGGATGGCATCGTGTCGGAAGACTCGGATTTTGTCACCGTGGTTCCTGTTGTGCAGCTAAGACTGGTGCTGTTGGGCCAAAAGCTTTGGCTGGCAGAGGGCAGGACCTGAGCGACTGGAGCACGATGAGAGTCTCGCCTTGGTTCTGCTGTTCCTGTCTGGGGCTCCCTGTGGTCAGAGCTGGTGTGCGTGTGTGTGCAGATGCGCTGGCAGCACATGTTTGCTGATCGCATGCCGGCGTTACCCCAGGCTCCAGCTGGTATTTTGCTTTCAGCAGAACTAATCGGAGTTTTATTTAATAATCCTTTGTTCTACCCGTTGTGCAGAGTTAAACATACACTCCTATTTGTGCTAATAAATGGTTGTGCAGGCCGGTACCTTCCCACACTGCTCAGAAAATAGATCCTGTAGGATGAGTTGCATTCAGGGGTTTAAATTACTTCTGTCTTGAAGAATATCCATGAAAAAGACTTCATGGCCTAGCTAGTGCTGAAAACACGAGGGATTGTATGCCGAAAGAGCTGAGTGATTCGTGTCTGCCATGAAAACGCGAAGTGCTTTAGCTTTGTGCTTGTCTAGTCTAGTCCCAAGAAGCTGGGGATTCTTTGTGCGCCACTTCATATGGAGCAATATGTATTTCTTCTGGGGTGGCTAGTGGCTAGCTCATCAGCTCCTTTGAACATCCGAGTCACGCACCGAAATCTTGCTCCGCTCACAAACAAAGCGGATCACCTCTTGGAGAGCGGATTCACAGCTGAAAGGCGGCAGCAGCAGCTCCTTCCCTGTGAGAGCAGGGTCAGGCTGGGTGGGCAGCGGGGCCTCGGGGAGATGCCGGTTTGGCAGCCCCTCTGCCGTGGCTGCGTGCCCTGCGCCGCAGCTGGCCAAGCGGCACAGCCCTGGCACCGAGGCGGCTGGGGCAGCTGCCGGCATCTCCGGAGACGAGGCTGGGCTGCCTCCGGGCTTTTATTTATTTTGCATAGTGAAAAAACTAAGGCTGGGGTGAATAAATAAAAATGCAAAGAAATGCAAAGGTACCACCTGGCTAAAATTTTCTATTATACTTTCAAAGGAAAGGAAGAAAACCACCTTGATTCTCACTGCGTTAAAACGGAATGATTTTTTGACTTGAGGTCTAGTGAATAAGAGTGGCCTTCGCCACATTCAAACAAGAGGGAAGCAAATTTCCAGTGCAGAAAAAGATGAACCCCGCCGCTTAGCACAGATCTGTGATTAACAGCTTACAAGATTAAATATTGAGGGAACAGCTACTGAGGTACCACAGCGGAAAGCTGCGCATCTTATGTCTTAGGGCATCAGGGGAGACTTTAAGCAGGGATGCAGGACAGGGAACTGGATCAGCCGAGGCAGTGACACACGCTGCCGTGCCCTGCTCCGGGCTGCAGAACTGCTCTGCGAGGGCTTCTAGGGCAGACTAGGTGAAATTCGATGAGACCCCTTCTCTTTTGAAGCCTGCATACAGGGTATTAAATGATGGCACTGTATCTGCTTTCACTTAGAGCGAGGACAAAGTGCATTTACTGACCAATATACCAGGGCTGGGGAGGAGCTGATCATAGCAAACAGATCTGGCAGCGTTCTCAGTTATCATTTTTATCTTGCTGGGTGAGAATAGTGCAGCGGCTGCGGTGTGCAGTAGTTCAGTTGAAGATATTTGGTGCAGTGCTGCATAGAGAAATACAATCAAAAATAGAAATCTTGTCCTGAATAACCCCCCCCAGCCCCTCAAAATACCCCAAACCCACCAAATGCTAAACAAATTAACATCTGCCCCTGTGTAGAGCCACCGTTCTCAGCTCCACTTGCAGATGAAGAGTGTTTCTCGTGTTCTGCAGCCTTTGGCACCCAGGCCTTTTCTGTGTAACTTTCATTAGTGAATTTAAGGAGACGGAGTCTTTTCCTGGTGTGTTTTTAAGCTGAGGTGAAATCAAAGGGCCAAAGAACTGGCATTAGGTGAGGATCAAGACTGCCCAGTGTTTGGAAAGGGTAAGAACATCTTGTTTTCCTCAGTGAGGTGATAAATATATATATCCTGAGTAGGACCATCAGTTGGAACAAGTACCTATCAGAAGGTGGCTGCTTGGAAAGTTTAGAGTTAAAAATACCAAACAAAAATCCAGTAGTTTGAGAGCAGGCTGAATAAGAGATTGTGATGCAACATCACTGTATCAGAAATAAGCCAGTGCTTTCCTCGCCTTGGTTTTACGGAGGAATCAAAAGCAGAAATGAAAGGCTGTAACGCTTCTTTGCAAAGGAGAGGATTTTTGCCTTCAGTTCTGATCCTGCCATTATCGAGGGATACTGCAGCGGTCGAGGGGGCTCAGCAGTGTGCAATTAGAGCAACAGTGGGATGGGAGGATGTGACAGTTGAGCAGATGAGACTGGAGATCAACGTTTGTATGATCTTGGGGGAGAAAAGGAGATTAAATAAGGGTTGCCATGAAAATGCCTTCCTACAAATGATATTCTTCAGAAAAAAAAAAAAGTGCTTATTCACGCTATTTGCATTCGGTGAAATGGGAATCTGAAGTGGCATTTGAAAAATCAGACTAGATAACAGAGAGAAGATATCTTTGTTGGAGTGTTTGGGCCTTGGAGCAGAGCGACGGGGCGGCGTTGGAAGTGTTGAGAGAAGGCTGAAGAGAACGCAGCGCGGGAGGTGCAGGCGGGTTGTGTGTGTGACAGAGATCCCTTTGGTGACCCTGCCTTAAAGGGGAGAAACCTCTTTTTTCGCAGAGGTGCTCAGCACCTCTCTGACTAATTCTATCAGGAGCTGTGAGCGCTGGAAGAGGGAGGAGGGTTATAAAATGTCTGAATCCTTTTGCTCCTTCCAGGCAGGGCTGCCTGCACCACCGCAGTCCCCTCCAGTCCAGTCCCCTCCAGCTCAGCTGTTTTGGAGGTGCCGTGGGTGCCTTTGGAGGTGCTGTGGGTGCCTCTGCCTCCCACCCAATGTGCATCCCGCCTCCTCATTTCCCCGAGCCTGCTGTTCTGCCACCAGTCAGCCACGGCAGCATCACCTCTTTGATCTTAAGAGGACAATTTTTCTTGGCAGAGCTGGCAGGGGTTGATTTACAGCGGCATCTTAATAGAAGACCCAGCACATTAAGTGCAGAAAGAAAAAAAGAACACATTGATTAGCAAAAGTAGGCAGATCATACCAAAGGTGCCGTGACCCTTCTGCCGGATATTTCCCAGGTCTGTCTGAATTAATTTACTGGCTCTGTGGCTGGGCTCCTCTTCTTAGTGGTTTGGTGAGCATAGCGAGTAAGTCACATTGATGGGAGCTCCTTGTCCTGGTGTTCCCAGGTGCGGCTCGAGCCTCCTGGCATCTCTGCAGCAAAGCTGAAGCCCAGGTCTTAAAAGGTGTAGCTGCCTTTGCTGGAATAGGCAGCACAAAGAGCCACAGGGATGAGGCTTCTTTGGAGAAATGCAGTGCTTGATTATTAATCTCCTTAAACAAGTTGTCCTGTAAATCCCTCGTGTTGGGGGTGTAGCAGGGTCTGGGAAGTTAGCAGAGCCTTCAGTGTGACGGAGGGGTTTTTTTTATTCTTGTCTGAAAGATGTGCAAAAATCTGGTAACCTCCAAATGTCCCACTTGTATTTGTTTCTTAGTTTGCAGAATGCCTTTCACCATAGCAACTAGGGTTTGATTTCCTCAAGCGCATGAATTTTCATGGATTTGTGGCAGGGGGGAACGGACCCAAAACCCTGAGCTAAAGAAAAGGTTTTGCAGCATGGAAGTGGCAGGAACATCTCTAGGTTTGGCTTATGAAGGAGGGGAGACCCTGGAGGGAGAGGATCTCAGCTAAACAAAGGCTCACATCTGACCCCAAATGGTTTTATTTGTAAGAAATCAGGCCTGACAGATTAATTTAGGCTATTGCTGAATGTCACCCTCCCCAGTGCTGCATCACCCTCTGGCAGCTGAGGTGGCTTTGCTCCAGTTTCACGAAGAGCTGAGGTTTTGTGTGGCAGCAGCCAGAGGAGAAGGATCGGCTGCTTCCATGTCGGCAGAGCTCGGCTGGAAACCTCGCGCCCTTTGCACCCGCGGAGGTCAGGAGGGTGTTGTGTTCGATACGAAGCGTGCTCCTCTTACGTCTGCAGATAAAACCCAGCTGGAGGTAGGCAGGAAAATTGCACGTGGTAGCAGGAGAGAACAGAGCGCCGAATGATCTTGAGAAGCTGGGCAGAAAAATTTGGGCTGCTGTGAACAAGGGCAGGTCCAGGAGGGAGCAGTGGCATCGGTGCAGGATGGAGAAATGCCTTGATACCAGCCCCATGGAGCAGGGTTTGGGTTATGGGGTTTGCTCCAGAGCGCGAGCCAGCCAAGTGGGTCTGTGGAAATAAAAGAAAAAGGCAAATGCCTGTGAAGTAAACCTCAGGCTACACTAAGCACTCAGCCCGTAGCTGAAGTATTTGTCTAGTTTGGGGCACCGGGAGTGGGTGCAAAGAGCCCCAAAGGCAACAATAAGATAATCGGAAGGCTAGAAAATGTCTACGAGCTGAGGCTGAAAGACTTAGAGTAGTTTCGAGGCTAATAAAGGGAAGGAGGGGGACAACACATAGGAAAAACTCTTTAAGTATGTTAAAGCTTTTGCCAGCAGTGGATGCTCTGTCCTCC
This sequence comes from Caloenas nicobarica, assembly GCF_036013445.1. Lineage (NCBI taxonomy): Eukaryota > Metazoa > Chordata > Aves > Columbiformes > Columbidae > Caloenas > Caloenas nicobarica. The sequence continues at coordinate 36,113,884 of NC_088251.1, read as the reverse complement.
ATGCTCTGATAGTAGGGTGAGAAATAATGGGCTTAAATTGCAGCACGAGATTAGGTGTTAGGAAAATGTTTGTAATGGGAAGGATAATGAAGCGCTGCTCTAGAGGAGCTGGAGAAATTGGGGGCCCAGCTGTTTTGAGGGAGCAGAGATGTTAGTCCAGGATCTGCCACCAAAGAGCTCCTCCCGCCTTGGAGGAGAGGACAGTGGAGCCGATGACCTCTTTTAGTCCTTCCTTCGGCCTGCTGTTTTATGATTACTAGGTGAAAAGCACCCGCAAGATGGCATTAGTGAACATACCAAAAGCTTCTTGGCATTTACATGGCGTTTGTTTTGTCTCAGTAAAATAAAAATACGAAAAAGAAACCTCCTATTGTATACACCTAGGATCTTTCTCCCCAAACTCCACACGTGCTTCTTGCTCTTATATTGCTAGTACTTTTCCAGATGTAAATGGTTATATTGGTTTTGCTTTCTGAGCAACGGCACCAGTGATTTAATCGGAAGAGCTTTTCCCGTGTCACGAGGAGGCACTCCTGACTTGCGTCCTGTGTTGCGCTCGTTGTAACACAAGATGCTCACTTGTTTGTAATTTCAGGTCTTGGTGGTTCATGCCAAAGCTTGTGGGTGTAAATGGCTAGTAGCAAGCCGAATGCGAACGATAAAGGAGTTAGTGCTTCACTTATGATACAGATCAGCCGTGCTCCCAAAAGATAGATCGCTGGGGCTTTTAGGCCAGATTTCGTCCCTCCTGAAGCCTCCATGCTTGATTTTTCCTAGATGAGATGAGGTGAAAGGGCCTCTGTTGCCACCTTTTAAAACCTGCCAGTGGTTGAAAGAAAACAGGAGGGGAAGGGCTGCTCCTGGCATTACTGGGGTGGAAGGGCTCGCTGCTGTGATGGAGAGACACTCCAGAGCCAGCTGCACACTTGCAGAACAAAACAAATGATCTGCAAACACCCACTTCATGGCTGAGGCTTGAAGATGTTGGGTGCCTGGCCGTCCGTCCTTTAAAAAGCATGGAGAGGAGGCGAAGGAGGTGGAGAATGCCGGGAAGAGCTGCTGCTCTGGATGAGCGCCCATCTACCTGCTTTTCCGACACTTCTCGTGCATTATTGCTGGCAAGCTTCCAAGCGCAATTAAACCCCTGACAGATAATCATTGGCGGAGTGTTGTCCAGAGTGAATAGCACAAAAACCAGATAATTCTTTTTTGGCACCAAACTGTTTCAGAAAACATATTTTGAAAGTTGAAAATAGAAGAAAAAATATCCATTAATGGAACGAACTCCACAGATCCTGCCACGTTGCCCAGTTGTGTCTCATCTTCTGGGAGCCACCAGAGGATGTGTTTTGGGGTTTGTCAGTCATAGTTTGGGAGAGTTTAGGTCGCGAATGGAAAGGGTTTTGATGCGTTTCTCAGGACGAGGAAGAAGGAGCTCTGACAGCACATACTGTGGCTGGGAACTGGGTCAGCTTTTGCCGTTCGATGCTGTGGATGTAACAGCCTTCCGTAGACCGTTGGGGTGGTGTTGATAGCATAAATCCACAAAGCCAAAACAAGACACGGGCAGGCTGGCCCTTGAGGTCCCTCTTTTACCAGCAGCTTTCTGTCGCTGAGCTGCATTCATGAGTCGGCCTCCAAGGAGCAACAGAGATGCTGCTCAGACCCCAGAGGCCCCGACAGGTCTGTGTGGGAGTTTGCAGCAATGAGGCGCGTTAAGCAGGTAGGTGGGATCCCAAAATCGGGATTGGAGGCTGTGGTTTGTGCAGCAAAGGAGGTTAATTCGGAGAACTCTGATGGACAGAGCTTGCTGGAGTTCAGTGGACTCTTCTTAGTGTTTCTGAGTGTTACCTTCACGTTTCTAATATTTTTTTTTTTTAATTTTTAATCCATTCATGGTTTTTTCCATTAGGAACTTTTCTTCTATCAATCCGTTTTTCTTAATGCTGGTATCAGCTCTTTAACACAGCAGTTTGCCGAAGAGTCGGCACCTTCCCTGCTGTAGCCAGTGTGCACACCGTGGTTGTGCTTTAGCCAGATGATTTGGAAGAGCGATTGTTGTCTGCTCTTCTGTAGTGTTTTCTGTCCCAAGCTGTGGACACGTGTTAATTCAAATGTATCATCCCTTGTGAGCTGGAAAGATAGCCTGATGTTTATTTGGGCAAGTCGCAGCCCATGATCTGATCCTGTCTGGGTCGCTCCCCTTCCTTGTAGTGGAAGATGGTACAAGAAGGGTTTGAGGTGTTGGGGTTGTGCTCTGCTGCGATCGCCACCAGGAGCATCCAGGGGAGGCTGCAGAGAGTCTGAAAATAAACAGGTTTCATTGCTCAAGTGTTGAGGCACCTCTTCAGAAACGTCGCTTAGTTTTTTTTCATGCTTGTCAGCGAGTGCCTGAGATTTTATTTGCTCCTTCCCTTCCCCGAAGGGGATAACAGGACCGCAGCATGCTGATTTCCCGCAGAAAGCAACCTCCCGTCCCTCCCGGCTTTCCGAGTTGGTTCCTTCGTTCACTGCTGCTGCCCATCAGGATACTGCGTGCAGAGCAGATGAAGCCGTAAAGCCTGCGGCTCCTCTGAAGCTTGAGTTTAATCTCCTGGTTTGAGTTCTCTCCGTGCTGCTGTGTGCTGCTGGACCCTGATTCCTGGTGCAATCTTGCACGGCCACAGCGCTGGGTTGCCGATCAAAAGCAATCCTGCGCATGGCAGAGACGAGCGGCGCTCAGCCTGTTCGCATGCCTTCCTAGAAGGGATTTTTTTGCTAGGTAAACACCTTCAACCTGGGCGAAACAAAGGAGAAGGGGTTGCTGGCATCCCATCCTCGGCGGGGGCTGCGCAGCAGGAGCGACAGCGAGCTCATCCGCGGCCGTGGGTTCCCGGAGCGCCTCAGAAGTTGCTGATTTCAGTGCTCGTTCCAGATACAGCAAACAGGACGCCCCTCTCAGCTCCCTGCCGAGGGCAGCTGGGTTTCTGAGGCTGATTGGTCACAGGCTAATGACATTACATGCCAGCGCTGATTCACCGGGGACAGTTTTGTACCGTTAATCAATAATACCCCTACCCTACGGCACTGCTTTCTGTGGCTGGAGCTCACAACAAAGCGAGCTCCCCGCAGACTGAGGGGGTATGTATGTAGATGTGCGTGTATGCATTTTATCCTGTGATAATGCTGCTCTTTGGTGGTAGTTTTCTATAGCAAGGCGTTGCAGTGAATCGTCGCTCCCTCGGCATTTCTGAGCACCGAGGCTCTTGGCAGAGCTGCTCGGACTTTTTATTAATTCAGGATGGGTCCTTTTTTGGCTGACTACATTAGACAACGTAAGGCTTTAAAAACTGATCAATAATCCTGATGCTAGCAGCAAAATCCAGGCCAGGCAATGTGAGTGCAAGCCAGAGATTACGTGAAGGAAGTTTTAAATACCTCTTACTCCCTTCCCTTGTCTGGACTTACTTTGTCCTCGCGCTGCCCAGTGCTTCTCCAGGCGAATCCATTAATATTTCTCATGCTTGTTGAGCCCGTGACAGGTGATTTAAAAGCACTGGTTTGTGCTGGCATCTCTGCTCTTCATAACCAGAGCTGAGACGCGTTGCTGCTGTCCTTACGTGGATTAGCACCGTGATTTATTACTGTTGTTTCCAGGTTTGAACACAAAGGTGCTGTCTCATTCCGGGAGGGTTGTCTGCGAGAAGCGAGCCCCCGAGGATGGCTGCTTGACAAATACCTGCTCTCGGGAGCACAACATCATTTAAGACACACGTTTTAACTGCTTTATCAAGGAATTGTCCCCCTTCGCCTTTATTTCTACCGTGCTTCGGTAAAGCCTTAGGCAAAAGGGGGGAAAATATGCGGAAAAAAAAGGCATTCTGTTGCTCTGCCTTTGATAAGGAAGTTCTTGTGGTTTTGGGGGCTGAAGTTTATACTAGCATTTTTGGCTCAGGTTTGCAAGGAGTGAGTGGTTTGATGTGTGATTCTTTCTCTCCCAAAACAAGTCTTTGGCCTCTTTCTTCCCTCAGAAAATGATTGTTGCATCCCGAGGGAGCCCTGCTGTGTAATTTGTGGGTAACGGAGAGGAACGGACCTCGGAAGAAGAAGGGTTTCCAACATCTGAAGGGAATTGTCTTAAATGAGAGAAATAGGGGTGTTAGAAATGACAGATGTCCTGCTGGCTTTTCCCAGTTCAGAATACATGGCTTTGGGGGAAAAAATGGAGAAAAGCTTTTTCTCTGGGAGCTACCACAGGGCTGCCTGCCTTTCATCGCCACTGGTGTGGTTGTGTCCCGTGCAGGTCCTGGGGTGCCGCTCGCCGTGGGAGATGCCGTGTCCTTCTCGGCATCCTCGCCGAGCGGTTTCCAAGCCTTCGGCTGTGGTTTGAAAGGCAGGGCACATCTCTGGCTCGTTTGCTTTAGAGGTGCTGTCTCTGGGGTTAAAAGTTAACAATGCTCTTTCCTTCCTGGGTTCTGATTTAATTTGGGAAGGCAGCAGGGAGACAGGGGGCACTTAGTCTGGTAAGTGCTATTCCCTTGATGGGAGTTAGTAGCTTGCACAGCGTGCATGATGTTGAACTCGTAAGTTGACCTTTACCTCCATCAGGTTCATTTTCATTTATAATATTAAAAAAAAAAAAATCCCAACCCCCAACCTCTTATTTATTCTTTAGGCAGTGAGGACATAAATCCTTCAGCGTGTTTGGATTTATAGAATTACTGTGCTTTTGCTGAGCCTCACGTCCCACTCCAATCAAATGACACGGATTTCAGTAACCGGGCGGGTTGATTGCGTTTTTCCTCCCTCTGCCTCCCCCCAGCTGCTCCTGATCTGCTCCTCCTCATGCTCCCTGCGGCCTTTTTGGGGAAAGGTGGGTCCTTGGCACCCGTGGGAAGGGACAAGAGGGGGATTAGGCAAGTCTTAGGGTTATCAGCATTTGTGCATGAAGCATAACAACCTCTAGGTATCTTCTTTCCTGGCCCAGAATTTAAAAAATGCTGAAATGCTTTTATAGGAGGCATTTCATCAGCTGTGCTATAGGCCTCCTCCGAAACCAGAGTGTTTCCGTGGTGGCTGGGGAGAGAGGGGAGATATAAATATCTTTCTCGGCTCTGCTTGGCTTTTCCCCAAGATAAATAGAAGTGAGAGTCGAAAGCAGAGGCTCAGCCTTCTGAAATCTCTCCCCAGGCCCCCAGGGACCTGAGTGCAGGATGCTTTTGTGATGGGAAGCCAGCTCCCAGTGTTTTGGGGGTCTTGGAAGATGATGTTTTGAGGGGCATCTTTCCCCACTGTGATCCCCACGCCTGACGTCCAGTGGCTTCTGTCGCGGGTGCCCTCGGGGAGCAAAGAAGCATCGGTGAGAAGCCCGCTTGAAACGAGAGCAGAAAAAAAATGTCAGTGGTTGTCCTCTAAATCCTGTAGCATGTTTACTCTCATAAAGTACAGCTACATTACCAAAAATCAATAGTTCCAGCAGCGTTCTCCCTGGGAAACACACACACGCTTGGACACATGGGAGATGGTAGGTCTTAAAAAAGCCAAGGGAATACAAAGTGCTTTGGTACAAGGGTTTTGCTTCACTCAGAGCAGTGTACAAATGGAGGGCCCTTGACCTGGGCAGGGTCTTCTGGGATTTTCTGATTGTCTTTCTGGTCCCATGTGCCTGAGACAAGAGGGGCTGGGGGCGAGGGTTTGTCTCATTAACTAATTTTTGCTTTGAAGTACATGTGTTTCATAAGCAAAACAGGTTGTGGTGTGCAGAGATAATATAAACAAGTATTTGAAAGACTCTTCCTTTGGTTGTTTCGTGTAAAGGTTTGACTTCGGGGGCTGCTGATGGGACCGGCACATCCCAGCGTTTTGTTTGTTTTCTTCATGTTTACAAAGATTTTATTCTACAGAATCTTGTCCCCCTTCTCTTTTAAAAAAAATCATTTTAAAATCCTTTTATCTCCTAGCTTACCAGCACACCTATCACTCCATTAGGAATGGAGAGAAAATATTTCCATTTTTCCTGGGTGGAGAGTGCTCTGTGAAGGAAAGGAGTGTTGATATGAATGACCATTTTGTCAGAGAGAGGTGTCAAGTTTTGGGGTGAGCGGGCACACTGGCAGCAAGCACTGCAGCACGCCCTGGAGAGCTGGAAATCATCCTTTCTTCCCAGATCAGCCAAAACAGAAAGAGAAAGGAGACCAACCCCCTTTTTACTCCCATCTCTTATTAATGAGACATTTTATCCTAAGTCCTCTAGCATGAACTACGCAGGCTTTTGGGAACAGAATTAATCTTTAATTGTATAAATCTTTAATTGTATAAAATGGAGTTTGTATGGCTGTAGTCATTTCTCTTCTCTCTTTTCCTCCTCTCCCTGTTTGAGACACTCCCTCAGCACAACTCCTTTTCAACGGGGTGCCCCGCTTTAGCCGCACACACAGTGTCCCCCGAAGCCAGGCTGCTGTGGAGGGACCTCTTGCTGGGATGGGGACCTGCGTGACCCCCGTAGCGAGGCGCCTGGCTCCTGCCAAGTATGTGCTGGGAAGAACTGGCAGCCAGTTGCGGCTTAATACAAGCCTGAGCGATTAGCGGTGAATTACTTCGGGCCCTGTGCGAAGTAAGTCCTTGTGCTGGGGGTCATAAGGGACAAGCGTCACCCCAAAGGCAGGACGAGGTGCAGGTGAGCTGAATGCTGCCCACCGCCTCTCCTAGGCAGGCACGCTGGGACTAAATGGTCCAGTGCAAAGAAACCCAGTTCTTCGTGGTGTTTGTGCTAACCCAGGTGCTTTTTGCAGAAGTGGTTTGAAGGGCAACTCAGGAGGCTGGAGGAGGAGGAGGAGGTGGTCCCTGGCAGGGGGCTGCTGGCAGCGAGAGCTCTGCGACACGTCCAACTGCAGCTGCAGCTGTTTCAAACCGAAGCAGGGGCTTAGAGACCGCCGAGAGCTGGCTCTGCACGCATAAATACCCCTTCTCTTCAGAAATCCCATCCTGACTGTCGTGCGTCGATGGGGAATTGCTGGCCTCAGCCAAATCCTGAGTGGAGAGTTGTCTGGGTGAGCTGGCAGGCTGGAGCAGGGCCGGATTCATCACAGCGCCCGGCGTCTGGTTTGTGGCCCAAAGACCTCAGTGGTGCTCCCTGGCTGAATTCCTGCTTGCTCTGCCCTGAAGATGGGCAGAGAATCGCGTTCCCTAAGACATTTGTCCTTTGTGGACCTAGCTGGTCCCCTTGCAGAAAAAAAGGGATATTTGCAAAGGAGAATACCCTTGGGAGAACTAACAAAAGAGCAGTCATGCCCAAATCAGTGCCAGGCAGAGCCAAATGCCTTTTCGGAGGAGGAGAAGTGCAGCCTTTCAGATGTTAATGAGGTATTTGGGGTTTCAGTCATCTGCTGTATGGAGGAATTGATGCACCATTGGCTCTAGGAGGACATGTTGTAATTAATACATTGGCTTTCGCTGGCCGTTAGGGTTTGTGCCTTCTGTAATGATAGGAAGGGGTGTTCGACTTACTTGAGCTGACGCCTGCAGGGACAGATAGAAAATCCAATAGGAGACAGATGGAATGGACATTTTGGAGATCTCTGTGGTGGGGGGATGTCACTGCTTAGGCCCTTGGTGTCTCACAGAGCTCCTGTTAAGCAGAGTTTTGAAATTAGCATCTCTGCTGAAAAGCTTTTCATCAGGCACGACTGATGTTTCTAGGTAGAGCCATTTCCTGCGACTTAATGGAACGGGAGGAGCACTCCGCGCTTGGACGCGATGCCTTTCCAGCAATATCGCTGAAATTCCCCATAAGAAATTCTGATGTCATTTTTTTGCTCTGCTTCATAGATTGGATTAATCAGAAGAGACACGCCCCCCGGGTCCCAGAGTTGCTTTGCTTTCATTAATTTGCACTCGAGTCTTTGCCGAACAAAGAAGGGTTTGTTGAACAAAGCAGGGTCAGTGCTGGGATGAAGAGGCTTGCTCCTCAAGCCTCCTAGTTTGAATTAGGACTGAGCCGTCACTCTAAGTCATCCATCCTGTGGCCTGGATTAGTAAAAACATCCTGGCCTCAATCCTCGCTTCTACAGAACCTGCAAGCCCAAGAGCCACCCCGAGGTGGTGGCTTTCGGGGCGGTGAACACGCTCCCCAAGCTCCCGAAATGAGAGACAGGCAGAAAGCAAGGTAGGGAAGGTTTGAGCAACTGCTGCTGTAGATAAGAAGAGATGTTCGCTTCACACCCTGTTTGCTTTACAGGCCAACTGCAGGCTCTAGAGGGAAAAATAATTTAAAGAATAGCTTCATTAAAGGCAAAACAAGTCTATGAGTAGGGGCTTTTTGCAGGGACAGCTCTTATAAGAGACCTGTGGATCAGCTGCTGGCTGCATTTCTCTAGGTGCCCCTCAAATGGTTTTTCTCCTCTTTTTTAGCTCTTTGAGAACTTCTACTTCGGAGAGGTGCAGCTGGACTCGGTGCGTCTTTCCCAAAGGTTCTCCTCGGACGCCTCTGGCTACTACGCGACGTCTGGGCAGCTGACCTTCTGAAACAGCAACGCGGCTGCCACAGCGGGTCCGCTCATCGGTGAAATATGTTCTTATAGGACAAGAATTTTGGACAGGAACCCGGGAACTCCAGGCGGGGGTGCCTCATGGCTCCTCCACAGCACATTGCAGCCAGGAACCGTGGCATTTAACCGAAACGTCATGAAGTTGCCTGTTTGTTGTCTGTTGCCTGTTTGTTTTCCAAGAAAATAACTAGAAAACCTGGTGCAGGTGGCTTTGGGGGAGTCACTGAAGTTTAAGCATGGCTTTACTTCAGAAGAAGGAAGTTTGTTCTTAAAAAGAGTATTTAAGAGAGCTCCCTGGAGCATGATTTAATGCTGTTGAGGTCAGGCATTGCTTGGATCTCCAGCAGCGTGCCTGTGTGATGTACATCTCCAAATAAATTAAATCCCTTCAAAAGCAAAGTGTTTATCTCCTGTTGCATTGATAGGTTCTGTAATTAAACTTCCAGCACACAACTATGTTAATAAGAAAGCATTTATGGTAAGAGTTCTTTCCGGTGACCATTTTGGAGAGTGTCAAAAACCATATGCCTTGTAGGTGGTTTCTCCATTAAAAGAAGTGCAAAACTCTTTGATACCATTGTGAATCCTTCAGAGATCTGAAGACGACTTTTTTTTCTTGTAAACCTCCCTGTTTGGTAAGAACAGCAACACATGCTTTCAACTTGCCCAGGGATGAGCGCTTTGAAAAATGGAAAATGCTGGTGTTTAGTTGTTTTGCAACAAACGGGCGGTGGCAGCGGCTGCTGCTGTTTGTTCCTGGTTGCTGCCTTGAATGTGGAATCGTACTGTCATTGAGGCAGAGAGCGTGTTAGCTATGGACCGGGCTGCTCTGGCAGCACCCGCTTGTACTAATGATCATTTTTAAGAGGTTTTTATCCCATTTCGTCTCTCCTGAAGCGAGCTGGCTGTGTGGCCGTGCTCTGACTGCATGTGCAAACACCAGTGGGAGGCAGTCAGGATTCAGGGTGGCTTTCTTTTTTTTCCCCTAATTTCCAGGGCCAAATTGCCCATCTCTGCTTGCAATTCCAAGCCTGCCAGGAAATCAAATTGTCGGTGGTTTTGCTGGTTTCCCTTTGCCCAATTACAACCACTGGGCTTTTTGTCTCTGCTTTTTCTTGCAGACAAATGCTTTTGTGCCTTCTAAGTGGAGGCGGAAGAGCCTTCAAAGCCATTCTCTCGGCGAGCAGAGCACCGGCACGCTCGCTAGCAGCCCAACGCGAGGAGGTGCTGAGAGCACTTAACTCCGGTCGCTGTCATCTTTCCGCCAGCCTCAAGAGGTACTTGGCAAATCTCTTCAGCTGCCCGAAGAGCAGATCTACGAGCTGCTCGTGCAGCCGGCAGCCCTGCTGCCTGCCGCAGGAAGGGGAGATGCACCTCAGGAAGCTGCTCCCTACTGGGTTTGTAACGTAAGAGGGCATTGGTGGCATTTCTGTCACGCCTGCTTTCCACCCTTGTCACCTAATACTGGCAATTCCGAGTTGTTCTTCATCGAGGTGGACTTATCTTGCCACCTCCCTAACATGGGGGGAGCTTTGACCTGGCAAACACGGCTTTTCTATAAAGCAAAGGGCTAATCTGAGGACACTCCTCCATGTCCCACTAGTGTAGACATGTTTTAATGACAATTATTTCTGTGACTGTTTGGAAGTTGGTTGAATTTTGGCGGTAAGCGGCTTATCCCGTTGCTCTAGCCTGGCACAGCTAAATTCATTTCACAGCTCCGTCCCTGGGCAGAATTAAGGGTTCTGCTCTGTTCCTCTCATCCGTAGAGTTGGAGGTTAGGCTATGATCCAGCAAATCATTGTGCATGTACTTAAACTTACATCTCGCTTGATCCCCTTGTATAATGTTAAGGGTGCACGTGAGTCTGGTGGAGTTACAGCTCTGCTTTGCCTGTAGTGCTTTTGAAACAAAAGTGCTTATTATACAAACGAGAGGGGCAGAATTTGGGTGTTGTACCCCCTTACTCTTGCACAAAGGGAGCTACTCGTGTAAATGAAACAAACCACCTGCTTTTTTGGGGGGGTTGGGGCCAGAAAAAAATGGACCACGATGGATATACCGAGAGTTTTCCCTTTTCTATCATTATTCTTAAATAGAACAGTTTCATATTGAGCATGATAAAACTGTGTTTTATGCATGGTCCTGCACCAATGAATTGAAATCCTGTTAAACCAGGCAGAGTTACGGATCTGCAAGATACAACCTGAGAGTTTAGAACTTGCCTAAAACTTGTTAAAACTGAAATCTGCAGCTCTGCTTCTTTCCCCCATCTAGGCTGCATTGGAGGCTGGCCACCCCGCTTGCAGATTCTTGCATCCTTATTGCGCAGGGGAAGAAGAAAGTTGTTTTATGCCATCATGTTGCTCGGCAGCAAGCTTCGCTGGAGCCCAGGGCAGGAGCACAGCTCATCATTAACCGTAAAGTTGAAAACGATACTGTTTTCTTAAATGCAGCATGTGTGTGTGTGCTGGGAGATCCCCATCTGCAGCTGTGAAGGAGCAACGGAGGCACGGGGCCCCGCACCCCCACTGCTCCTTCGCATCTGCAGCCGGGGTGAGTTGTCACCATCCAAGAAAACAGACATGTCCCTGCAAGTGCATCTGTGCCCACCCTGTCTGCCTTTCCCTGGCTGAGAGGAGGGGGAAACCCAAAAGTGGTGGTTTGAAACCTGCCTGCCCCGCTATTGCTCCCCAGCCTCCCTTGGGGCAGGGCCTGGCTTCTTCGCCGGACCCCCAAAATTCTGTGCTGGGGTGGCTGAGGGATGGGACTGCAGAGTGGGCATCACAGGGACAGGGAGATGCAGGGTGGGGACATGGCAGGGACAGAGGATAAAGGATGGGGACAGGGGTCAGAAGATAGCAATACGGGATAGGGATGAAGGGGGTGGGCACAGCAAGGGCAGGGGATGCAGGGTTGGGGGACAGGACAGAGGCAGGGGACACGGGATGGGGAATGCAGGATGGGGACAGGGCAGAGACCAGGGATGCAGGATGGAGACAGGGCAGGGACCAGGGGTGCAGGATGGGGACAGGGAACATGGGATGGGGACATAGTAAAGATGGGGAATGCAGGACGGAGAAAGCAGGATGAGGATGTGTCAGGGATGGGGAATGTGGGATGGGGACATGGTAAGGACCAGAGACATGGGGTGAGTGATGCAGGATGGGGGTGTGGCAGGGGCAGGGGATGTGGGAGGTGGGATGGGGACATGGTAGGGACCAGGGGTGCAAAATGGGGACATGGTAGGGACCAGGGATGCAGCATGGGGACTGGGCAGGGACCAGGGATGCAGAATGGGGACAGGGCAGGGACAGGAGGTGCAGGATGGGGTTACAGAAAAGATGGGAAATGCAGGATGGGGATGTGGCAGGACTGGGAGACGCGGGATGGGGACATGGTAAGGACCAGAGATGTGGGGTGAGTGATGCAGGATGGGGGTGCGGCAGGGGCAGGGGATGTGGGAAGTGGGATGGGGACATGGTAGAGACCAGGGATGCAGAATGGGGACAGGGCAAGGACAGAGGATGCAGCATGGGGACAGGGCAGTGACGGGGGATGCAGGATGGGGACTGGAAAGGGGACCAGGGATGCGGGATGAGGGATGCAGGATGGGACAGGGCAGGGACCGGGGCTCCGGCCGTGCCGTGCCGGCGGCTCCCCCGCCCCGCCGCGGGCGCGCAGGTGCGGCGGGCGCGGCGGAGGCCCCGCCCCGGCCCCTCCCGCCGGTGCCGCCCGGTGCCGCCCCGCGGCCGCACTCGCCGCCGGCGCCTCCCCGTGCGCACCGCACCGCACCGCTCCGCGCCGCTCCGCTCCCCTCCCGCCGCTCCCCCCGGCGCTGCGGCAGCATGCGGGGCTGCGGCGGGCACCGCGCCTTGCTGGCCTTGCTGGCCCTGCTCCTGCCCGCCGCCGCCGCCGGCCCCGGCCCCGCCACCGGCCCCGGCCCCGGCCCCGGCCCCGCCGCGGCGGGGGAGAGCCCCGGTAATTTCATGGAGGACGAGCAATGGCTCTCCTCCATCTCCCAGTACGGCGGCAGGATCAAGCACTGGAACCGCTTCCGAGACGTGAGTCGGGGGCGGGGACGGGCGCGGGTGGGGGGACGGGACGCGCCGCCGGGCACCGGGAGCCCCTTCCCCACCTTCCCCGCCCCGCCGCTGCGGCTTCCGCAGCACGACCCTACCCCGGCACCGGCCCCGGGCCCGGCCCCATGACAGGCGGCCGGGGATGCTCGGTGCTGCCTGCATCCCGCCGCGGCCGTGGGCGGCTGCCGTCCCCGGTACCCGGGGGGATGCTCCCCGGTTACGGCAGCGCCAAGGCCACCATGCCCATCATCACCCTGCCCGATGCCACCGTGCCTGTCGCCAAAGCTGGCGTGGCTGATGCCAAGGCCACCGTGGCCAAGGCTTGACACCAAAGCCACCCCCTCCAGGGACCAGAGGTGCTGTCGCCTGCACCCTCTCCCCAAGCAGCACATCAGGGCCCAGGCAGGGGTGCAGGCAGGCCCTGACTGCCCTTCACGGGCAGCGGGGAGGGCTGTGCTGTGGCCTCAGCCCCTTGGTGACAGCTCAGTGCAGGTGGGGACACACACGGGTGTCTTCCTGGACCACCCTGAATCCCGCGGGGTGCCACAGCAGGGGCCAGCCCTGGCTTGGCGGGCTGATGGTCCCTGGGGACAGGGGGTACACAAGGCGGAGAGGGTGAGGATGAAGATGAAGATGCAGAGGCTGCCAGAGCGATGGCAGGTGACCTGGCACATTTGGCTGAGGAGCCAGCAACCCCTTGCTTTTATGCAGCCCTTAATAACTGCCTGAATGGCATTTAGCTCCAATCCTTAATTTTATGGGGCAGTTGGGGATTTTTCCTGGGCTCACTTTACATCCCTGCCCCCATGTTACCCCCAGCTCGTGTCCTCCAGGGTGGGGGCATGCTGCTGCAGTCCCATCTCAGGGGGTCCAGGGGACCTGCAGCAGCCGAGCGGGGAGGGGACACATGCCGAGCCACCCCCCACCCCAAGCCAGCCCCTCTGGTCTTTGTTCAGATGCGCACTCGGGTTCACCTTGGCAGCAAGGATGTGCCGCTGGGAGATGTGCCCTGTCGTGGGCAGGGTGGGGGACACCGCCACCTCCCCATATAAACCAGTTAGGGAGACAGAGCACTGGTGAGGGCGCAGGGGATGGGATAAATGCCTCCCTGGAGACCCCCACCAGCAACGTACCTGCTGGGCAATGCCAGCGCTGGGCACACGGAACCTCAGCCAGCTGCAGATGCTCATGGGGGAGCACATGTGGATGTGCCCTCCCTACTCTGGGCATCCCCGGGGGGAACTCAGGGCCGAGAGACCCCCATCCCTAGGCACTGGCAGCACCCCACTAGCAGCACACATGGAGCCCACCCAGCTGTGCCAGGGCCAGGGACTGTGGCCCTGCCAGCGGTTAGCGCAGATTAATAAGCAAATCCCGTGGATTTGTGGGTTTTTCAACCCTGCAGCACCGGTGCGGGGGGAGAAGCGTGACCCACCGTGTGGCGGGGAGGAGGCCGGTGGCTGTGCCGAAAGCCACGCCGCAGGGAGCTGCCGGGCGCCGCAGTGTTACTAATCACAGCACAGGAACGCGGGCTATCGATTGCGGTGCAAACGTCGCTGTGCCAGAGGAAGAGACATCCCCTCTGGAGCTGCCTCCCGCACCGCGGCTTCGAGCTGCCATCCTAAACCCTGCCCACCCCCCAGGGTGGCAGCGATGCTCCTGCCTTATTGTCACAAAATCCACCCCAGAGCATCCCACGGGGCGAGCCGTGCTGCCTGCTGGGAGGCATTCAGTCCCATTGCTCCCCCCGCCCCCAGGATGCTTTTGGGGCCCCCGGGGAGCAGCTCTGTCTCCACAGGCAGTGACATCCAACTTACCCTGCTCCCTCTGGGCTCGGTAGTGAAAAACCGGGGTGGCAGCATTAGGGCTGTCACCCACAGGGATCTTGGCCACGCGGGGGACCTTGGGGGCTTCCTCCTGCTCATCCCTCCCCACTCCTTGCCTTTCCCAGGCAATGGGGGAAGGTTTAATCCCTCCAGAGATGGAGAAGCATCTTGGTGGTGGGTGCTGGTGGTATTAGGGGCTGGTAATGGGAGCATTGGGCACCTCGGAAGGTTGGGGTGCCCAGTTGGCACTGAGTGCCCGTCACCGTGGGCTGGGGCCAGCAGCAGGGGCTTTGGGCTGCCCTGGGGCTGACAGTGGGCACTCACTATCTTTCTGTCTTTTTTTTTTGGTGTCGGCTGGGCTGTCTCGCCGTCTTGTTGCCAGGAGGTGGAGGTGAGCATCGAGGGGCTGCTGGTGCTGTCTCGCCCCGGCAGCAGCCCACTTTTGGGGGGAGGAGGCTGCTCCCCACCCCTGCTTGCTCCCCTCCCGGCATGGGGGATGCCTGGGGGGGTGTGTGTGATGCCAGGCTGGTGGCCCTGAGCGGACGGTGGCACACCTGGCCCCGGTGTCACCTCTCCTGCCACCTGCGCTCATCCAGGCTCTCCCCCAATTGCAGGATGACTACATCAAGAGCTGGGAGGACAACCAGCCTGGGGATGAAGGTACCACTGGGATGGAGCTGGGATGGGACGCAGTGGGCTCAGTGCCACCCAGCATGGGGGGGGACACTTTCTGCCTGCACCCCCCCGGGTTTTTTCCTTCCGGCGGGAGCGGTGCTGGGGCCGGTGCGTGCCGGGAAGCGGCAGCTGGCGCCGCGGTGGCTGCCCAGCTGCAGCCTCAATGGTGCTTTGTGCTGGGCCGGCCGGTGGCCAGCGCTGCCGGGGCTCCCCTGGGGGGTCTCCCCTGCACCCCTGCCTGCCCCATCCCCTCTCTGCCCCCCCAGCCCTGGACACCACCAAGGACCCCTGCCAGAAGGTGAAGTGCAGCCGGCACAAGGTGTGCGTGGCGCAGGGCTACCAGCGCGCCATGTGCATCAGCCGCAAGAAGCTGGAGCACAGGTAGGAGGGTGGCGGGGACAGGGCTGAGCCGGTGGCAGTGGAGACAGGGCGCAGCATCGCACTCCTGCACCTCTCACCCCACGCAGGATCAAGCTGCCGGGCACCAAGGGCCACGGGGGCTGCAAGCCCTGCCACGCCGCCCCGCTCGCCGCCGTCTGCGGCTCCGACGGCCACACTTACAGCTCGGCGGTAAGGATGGTGGCACCTCGCCACGGGGAGTGGGACACCGTGCCGTGTCCCCTCCCTGGCTGACGTCCCGCTGCCACCCCACAGTGCAAGCTGGAGCAGCAGGCATGCCTGGCCAGCAAGCAGCTGACGGTGCGGTGCGAGGGGCAGTGCCCCTGCCCCACCCCTCACGCTCCCACCGGTGATGGTAAGCAAGGTGAGTGGGACGGGTGACACCGGGGGGGTGTCCCTGAGCCTTGCCCAGCCCGACGCCACCCCCTTGGACTCCCCCCAGAACCGTGCACTGGGCAGGACCTGGCCGACCTGGGCGACCGCCTGCGCGACTGGTTCCAGCTCCTGCGGGAGAACGCCAAGCAGAACGGCTCCAGTGGCCTCCCCGCCAGCCCCGCCACCGGTAAGAGCCCCCTGCTATGTGGGGAGGGGACACGGGGGGCTGTTCCCAGGGGAGCTGGGAAGCTACAGGTCGCATCCTGCCCCGCAGCGCTGGAGAGGAGCGTGGCGGCCAGCTGCAAGGAGGCGGTGGGGTGGATGTTCGCCCGGCTGGACACCAGCGGGGATCTGTTCTTGGAGGCGGCCGAGCTGGCTGCCATCAACCTGGACAAGTACGAAGTGTGCATCCGCTCCTTCTTCAACTCCTGCGACACCTCCAGGGACGGCCGCGTCTCCGCGCCCGAGTGGTGCTTCTGCTTCTGGAGGGAAAGTGCGTCACGCCGGGGCAGAGGGGGTGCACGGCTGGGGTGGGGGGGATGCTGCAGGGATGGGAGTTGTAGGCTGTGGGGTCAGGGGGATGCACACAGCAGGGTTGTGGGGATGCATGCCATGGGATTTGGGGCGATGCACAACTGGGGTGGGGGGGATGCTGCAGGGATGGGAGTTGTAGGCTGTGGGGTCAGGGGGATGCACACAGCAGGATTGTGGGGATGCATGCCATGGGATTTGGGGCGATGCACAACTGGGGTGGGGGGGATGCTGCAGGGATGGGAGTTGTAGGCTGTGGGGTCATGGGGATGCACACCACAGGGGATGCGTGATGAAGGGCTGGGGGTTGCACACCATGTTTTGGGGGGGCTGCACGCCCACCCTAAGAGCGGCGTGTGGGGGTGCTGCAGAGCCGCCCTGCCTCAGGGAGCTGGAGAAGATTCAGATCCAAGAAGCAGCCAAAATGAAGCCGGGTGAGTTGGGGCTCCCAGGGCCCCTGTTTCGTGGTGGGGCAGGGGAGGGACAGGGAGCTCCATGGGGGGCTCTTCTTGCACTGCACGTGTTTGTGGGGGGGTCATCGCTTCCCCGCAGGCACCTTCATCCCCAGCTGCGATGAGGATGGGTACTACCGGCGGGCGCAGTGCGAGCCAGGCGGCGGGGAGTGCTGGTGCGTGGACCAGCACGGGGCCGAGCTGACGGGCACCCGCGGCCACGGCAGCCCCGACTGCGGTGAGCGCCGGGGGGCAGCCGGGGGGAGCCTCCCGCCCGGGGAGGGGGCTGCAGCCCCGGGAGCCGGCCGTGAGCCTCTGCCCCTCGTCCCCGCAGACGAGGCGACAGGGTTTTCGGGCGACTTTGGGAGCAGCGTGGGCTGGGAGGACGAGGAGGAGAAGGAGCCAGAAGAGGCAGGCGAGGAAGGCGAAGAAGAGGAGGGTGAAGCAGGCGAGGGTGACGACGGCGGCTACATCTGGTAGAGGAGCAGGAGAGCCCGGCGAGTGGCACGGCCGGGTGGCAGCCCCCCCACCGGGGGTCCCTGTGACCTCCCCACTGCCGGAGGGGCATGGGGTGGGTGCGTGTCCCCCCCACCCCGGCCCCGTGTGGGACGGGGTGTCGGGGTGCTCACCCGAGGAGGGGGTGAGCAGGGTGGGGGGGGCCACACTTGTGTGAATTTGAGCTTTTTTTTTTTTTTTTTTTTTTTTTTTTTGGGTAGAGCCTTGTAGGCCTAGTGTGCTGCAGCGTGGTCTTCAACCGGGCAAACGGAGCTAATAAAAGTGGGAAAAAAATTAAAAACAAACAAAAAAACACCATAGAGAAGCTGTGCCCCCCCCCCGCAAGGCTCCCAGTGCTGTGCTTGCGCGGCTGCCCCGGCCCCCGGTGTTGTGTAGCGGCTGTGAAATAAATACCCTGTGCTGTGTCAAACACTCGCACGCCCGTTGCTCCCCCCCCCACAAAAAACCCCCCCATGCCCCATCAGCACCCGCCAGCCCTAGACAGGGTGCTGGGGGGGTGCTCCCCCCTTTTAGTGGGGGCAGAGGCCCTCAGGTAGGGTGGGCTGGGAGGGTTTGGTCCCCACACTCAGCTGACACAGGGCTGGATCTGGCCTCCCTCCACAGGGTCCCCCCAAATATGGCCCCAGCCCCTGACCCTCTCTGGGACCCCAGCTCCAAACTAACCCCCTCTCCACTCCCTCAACCAAGACCCTGACTCAAAACATCCCTTATAGCATCCCCCCCAATCCAACCCACACCCCAGCCTGGACCCCTGCCACCCCAGCCGCTCTGCATCACAGAACACCAGGGCCTCAGCTCACAGCGTTTATGGCTCCAGGGGAAAAAAATAAAATAAAACAAACCCTCAACCCCCCCCCTCCGCCCCCAATTTGGTGTCGCCAGCAGCTGGTAAAAGCACCATGTCGTGTCCCCCCACAGGACACCCACCCTCCACCAGTGCCACGGGGCCTGGGTGCTCAGCCGCGACACCACTGGGGCCAAAGAGGGGCCGCGGCAGCTCTGCCCCTGGCACGAACCCCCGAGATGGGGGCGTCAGAGCTTGCTGGGGGGTCCTGGCTGCCGCTGGAGCCGCCAGGCTGCCCGCACCCCCTCGCCCGCCCGGTTGAGCTCGGCGAAGGCGCTGGGGTCCCTGGTGCGTCGGTAGCGCGCGATGAGGGGCTGCAGGATGGTGATGGGAACGCAGAAGTTGAGGTGGGGGTAGGTGGTCCCCGCGCTGGCGTCCCGGGTGTTGCTGGCCACGATCCCTGGCGGCGACAGGAGTGACGCCCGTGTCACGGTGTCCATCCGGGGGACACGCATGGGACCCCCCGCCACGGGAGACCCCCAGCTTACCCAGGAGGTGTCCGCTGTGGGAGGAGACGAGGGGGCCGCCGCTGGAGCCCCCGTGGACGGCGCAGGTGGTCTGCAGCATGACGGGGCGCCCGGCCACCGTCACCACGGCCGAGAGGACCCCCGCTGTCACCGAGGGGCCGCACGCCCGCCCCAGCGCCCCGAAGCCCATCACGCTCACCTCCTCGCCTGGGGTGGGAGGGAGGCGGGAGGTGGGTGCAAGGGGGTGACCCCCGACACCTTGTCACCCCATGTCCCCACGGGACACTTACCTGGGAGGAAGGCGTGTGCCGGGCGCGGGGGGACGAAGCCCGGCACGCTGTCCTGCAGCTCCACCACCGCCACGTCGAAGGGGGACGACTCCTCGGTGGCGAACACCAGGTGCCCGCTGAGGACGGTGGCGGCCCTAAGGACACGGCGCAGGAGATGTCACAGCCAGGGGGACCTCGGGGACAAGGCGAGGGGACACAGGCAGCCACACTCACCGGCTGGGACCAGGCGCTGGCGTCACGCAGAGCGGGTCACCGGCCTCCACCACGTGCCGGCAGGTGAGGAGCAGGCGGGGAGACAGCAGCACCCCCGAACCCCACGTCCCCCCGCACTCCACCAGCGCCACCCAACCCAGGGGGTCCTGCCCTCCTGCCGCCTGCACCGCGGCCACCCGCCCCGGCACCGGCGGCACCGCCACCCCGGCGGCGTCCAGGACGCCGGCGCTGCTGCGCAGGATGGCAGCGAGGGAGCAGAGCAGGGTGAGCCCGACCCACTCGGCGCCTTTCCAGCAGAAGGAAGCGGCAATGACGGCCACCAAGCGGGAGCCAGCGGCGGACGGCAAGAAGGCACCGCCGCCCTCAGTGCCGGGCAGGCAGCGCGCGTCGGTGAGGAGCAGGGCGTTCTCCTCGCCGGCCGTGTTGCTGACCACCCCTTTGCTCAGGGTGTTGAGGAAGAGGTCGGGGCAGAGGGCGCCGAAGGGGGAGCCGCAGGCCAGCAGCCCCTCGCCCTTGCGCAGGCACCCGGCGCTCGCCCACGCCGTCCAGCCGCCCGCAGGGGTGTCCAGGCCGGGCACCCGCAGCCAGGCGAACCAGTGCAGGGCCCGCGGGTCGGCCCCTGCTGCCTCCCCGCCAAAGCGCCATTGCTCTGCCTGCCCGAACGCCTGTGCCAGCGCCTTCTGGAAGGTTCTGCAGGGCACCAGGGCCAGGAGCTGGGCTTCGTGCTCCTGCAAGGCACCAGCCGGGCTGCGCGGTGCTGCTGGAGCATCACGGCTGAGGGCTGGGATGCGGGTCCCCGCTGAGGGGTGCAGGACAAGGAGGCGCAGGCAGGGTTGCAAGGCATCGGGCAGCAGGGCATGAGGCTGCGCCCAGGCGGCGGGGCCGTCCCGCAGGAAGGCAGCAAAGCCGGCGCCGTGGCACAGCACCAGCCCGGGGCCGCGGCTCAGCACCACCCCGCTGCAGCTGCAGGGGCCAGCGGCCGGCTGGGGGGAGTCGGGGGAGCTGGAGATGCTGACCACGCAGCAAGTCTGCTCCTCCTCCATGGCGGCGGCCGCGGCGCGGGCTGCATGCGGGGCGCTGCAAAGCGGAGCAAAGCGGAGCAAAGCGCTGCAAAGCGGAGCAAGGAAACCCCGCGCGCTGCACAGCCCCGCCGCGCGCCGACCCCCGGGCAGCTCCTCGCGCCGCCGCTGCTCCCGCCTCTTCCCCACGCCCTCCTCGCTCATTGGCTGCGGCGGGGCCCTGCGCCCTCCCCATTGGCGGCGGCGGCGGGGCGGAGCGCGCGACGTGGCCGTTAGCGGCGCTTCCGCCGCCCCTCAGAGCGACCGGGGCCGGGCCGGGCGGGAGCGGCCGCGGGTTCCCTGAGGCGCCGGTTCCCTCCCCGCTCCCCCACAGCCTCTTGACCCCCTCCCGGTGCAATAGCTAACGGGCCAGGTGCCGCCATCCCTCCTTCCACCGCCCCGAGCCGGCCCAGCTTCCCTCCCGAAATACAGGTTTGCTTTCCCCAGGGGCGGGAAGGGTTGTTTGCAAAAGCCGCGTTTGCAGGTTCGATGCCTGGCACTCGAGTTCCGGGGTGAAGCGGTGTCCGTGCCGTGGGCTTGCTTGTCCACAGCCTGAAGAAGTGCCACAGCTTCTCTATTAAAAAAAAAAAAAAAAAAAAAAGTAGGTACCAGGACTTGCAGAGCTCCTCTTAGAGAGTTAAAACTTCCCCAGAAGTCTGTGAGTGAACAGGAGGCAGAATTTAAGCTGCCCCCACAGCCCCTTCCTTGGTTAAGGAAGCCCCAGCTGTGCCCGGTTACCAGCCCCGAGGTGGGGCTGCCATCCCACCTCAGTTTCCCTCCCCGACAGCCTTCCCCTCCTCCAAAGCGTCGCTGGCTGCTAAAGGTGGTTTCAAGCCTTATAAATCGACGTCGAGAATCGATGCGAAGAAGACCCAGCAACGGTGAGTTCGTTCTTTCCACTCGCGCTGTGTTTTACCCCCAGGGATGGCTAGGCCAGGCGCGTGCGCTCTGTTGCACCAGGTTAGACCGAGGATCACCACCCCTTCGGGGGAGAAAGATGTCTTTATTTAACTGAAAACGAGCGCTAGACAGTAATGAAACTTCAGACAAAAAAGTCCGTCGAGTATAAAAGAAACTGGTTTAGTCTACATTAATAACCTCATGATATGCCAACGTTAAACACTTCCATGCTGCTACCACCAGAACAGCTTCGTGGTTCTCGCTGGGACGGGCGCAGCGAGAGGATTCGAGGCCCTTGGCCCGGCTGTGGGGGAACCGCATCCAAACCCCTACACCGGGCGTACTGGCGGGTGCTTTTCTCCAACTAAAACAACAAAAAATCCCCGTAAACTAAAGCAGCTCGGATTGCACACATCAGTCCTGCAGGCACCCTCTTGGTCGTCGCTCGGCGTGACACAGCACAGCCACCCTCCAGCTCAGTTAAGCCCAAACGCTATGTTTATTGAGGAGTTCTAATACCGTGATACCTTGGTTCAGTAATCTGTGAAATATCTAAATACCGTTAAATATATTTTTTTAAAAAACCCTAACCAGACTCCGGACTAAACAAGATGAACGTTAAACTAAAAAGTTAGAAGGGATGCTGTTTACATTAACACTTTCTTTAAAAAATATAATTTTTTTTTTTTTTTTTTAAGTCAATTAACCACAGTGGTGAGACGTGCTCTCTTTTTCAGCCGTTACAGTGCAGCGTGCAGAGTTTTCCTTCCTGGATCACACCAGCCCCGCTGTAACCGAACTGAAAGGGACAACGCGCACCCGTGTGCAGGACGGTGCTGTCTCCCCGTCACGTGGAAAAGAGTCGTGTGTCACCACTGTGCCATAGGGCAGCCAAAAACCAGGAGTCTCTTGGTCAATGCCGGTGACGCGGTCAGAAAACCTTCCGCGTTCAAATAGAAAAGTCCATGTGAAGAGGATCAGTCCAGAGGAGTCACACTCGTGTGTCTGTCCCGAGTTATCAGTCAATGTACTGCGATAGCCAGCGGAAGCCTTCACCGTAGCCTTGTCTCTTGAGCACACTGCACATGAACACCTCCATGGGACGCGCGTTCAGGTCCTTCAGTGGCACGTTTCCCTGTGGAAATCCAAAAAACAGGTCAGAACCGCAGCCCTGCCACCCTCGGGGAAGCGGGCAACCCTGCTCCTCGGTCGGGACCTGCCCATGGGACTTTTGGAGCCAGCAGTTAAAAACACCGAAACAAACCATTTTTGAGGCAGGAAGCAATTGTCACCGCGCGCATCAGATAGTGCCAAGAGCAGCCTCGGGGTGTTATACTACCCTCACCCAACGCTGCTGATCAGTTCTCTCTAAATATCGTGTTTCTAACCGGTGAAAACATGGAAATGCAGAGTAATGAAGCCAGAAGAGCTAGACGACGTTAAAATACCAGCTTGACACCTAATGCCCTAATCATTATAGAGGTAGCGTGTTTTGCACAATTCTGCAAGTTTTAAGACTTGCCCAAGGGTGTTATTATGATGATTAAAGATTCAGCTTCATCAATATCGTGGACGAACTCACAGTAACAACCTCAATTAGTTTCTGGATGGAGCAGCAAACCCCACAAGCCCTCGCCAGCAGATGCCCCACGCTTCGGATGCCTCCCTACCTTTCCCGTGGTCTGTCCGTAGAGCCCAAAGATCTCCCGCAGCTTCTCCTCGCTGATTGCCTCGGGCCTGTCGATTTTGTTACCCAAGATAAGGATTGGCACGTTGGATATTGTTTCATCTGTCATTAGCGCCTACGAGCAAGACAGAGGGATTAAGCAGAGGCAGAACAAACATTCATAATTTGAGAGACTCAAAATATGCTGTGAACTTATTCCAGCCCCCCAAAGTAATGTTATTTATAATTTAGCTACTCAGAGGTGTTGGGGAAGTTTAAAAAAAAAAAGTTTACATTAAGCTCAACTTTGGATTCCATAAGCCGCGAGTGATCCGCACAGTCTACCAGGAAGACGATCCCGTTGATGGCTGGCAGGTAGTTCTTCCAGACCCGGCGAGCTGGAACACAAAAGCGACAGACACTGCCCGGTGAAGCACAAAAAAGGAGCCACCCTCTTCATCACAATTTCCTTGAGGCAAGAGAAAACCCTTTGGGGAAGGGGCTGCACAAGCTTGACAGTTTGGAGTGACACTCCCTCCACTTCCCTAACTAAGCCTCAGCAACCACAGCTGTCTTTTTAGCAAGCGCATTGGGGGGAAAAAAAAAAAAGGGGGGGCAGAAAAACTTTTCTTAGAACTCCCAGAAAGTCTAGAAATAAAAATTCAGCCATTATTCAAAAGAATAAGCCTCTGACATTCAAGTCTTCCATGGCTCAAGATATTTCAGGCAGCAGAGTGTGAACTGCCAGTGTTTTTTTTTTGCCAAACTGCCAGAATTAAAGTAGTGAACCACTGAAACAACTGGTATCCTAGAGCCAGGAGGTTATTTCCACATATTGCTCCATAAATCATTTCAGGCAACAAATAATTAGGTACTGCTAATTGCTATCACTTTTCAACATCCCTTTTTGGTAGATTTTTCCTTAAGATGGCTGGAGAACGTCGTGGAAATGGGAAGGTTGACCCCATTTGGTGTCTCCCACTCGGCAACTTCACTCTTACCTTGTTCGTGGCCGCCCAGATCAAAAGTCGTGAAGGTCATTCCAGCGATCGTCAGCTCCTCTGATGCTGAAAAGGAAAAATATGGGTTGTGCTTGAGGAAAACAAAGTAGGTGCCATGGCCAGAATTTATTGGGGGCTCATGTTACCATCACAGAGACAGATATTTGGGAATTCCCTGTAGAATTCAGCCACTGAAATGGAGCTGTTTCACAAAATCATAAGCAGAAAAAAATTTCTCCTACCTCCCCGCTGAAGCACATGCTTATTAATCTGCAATTATTATACTTTATTATGTTTTTCATTAGAAACTCCCTCCCCAAGAGAGGCGACGCCATCTTAATTGACCTGCACCAATTCCCAGCCTCTATGTTGTATATTTGAGAGAAAAATATAAATCTGTTTCAGCTTGGGCAACCAACGTGCAACTGCAACCTTGGCTGCGGCGTTAAGACTTGCAGAGGCATCTTTCAACACCGTGTCCCCAAAATGACGGAGGAACAACCCACAGGGTGAGTCAGGCAGGGCTCAGAGGCTGCTGGACTTACTGGGATGTAGCGTCGGGACGTGCTGCCCCAGCCGGTCATCCTTCAGCATGTGCAGCAGTGTGGTTTTGCCCGCGTTGTCCAAGCCCAGGAAGACGAGTTTTCCGGATTTCTTGTACAAACCTGGGAGGAAAACAAACGAGCGAGGGGAAAAAAACCAACTCCAGCAGGCTTATCTTGGTGTGTAAATGAAGCCACGCACTCTGAAATATTCTAAAAGTTTCTCTCACTAGTATAAAGAAAAAATCTGTATAGATTTGCAGCTTTCTCTGCTGCGCACCCCAGAAGAGATTTGTTTTAATCGCTAAATTGTGAACTTTGGCAACGGGCACAAGGTGAACCGACCCAAGCCTTACCGAGGAACTGCAGGACGCTGCTGAAGCCGTTGTAGAGCCACTCGAAAATGAACGACATGGCTGAAGATCAATCGCCTGCGGGGACAGAACTGGCGTTACCGGCCGCGGCGATCGGTGCTGACCGCTGCGGGACCCCCGCGGGGCGCTGCCACCCAAGGACGGTGAGTGGGGACCCGGGGGGAGGGTGAGGGGACCCGGGGGGACGCGGCCCCAGCCCCGGCCTCAAGGGCGGGCGGCGCGGCCTAGCCCCTGCCCCGCCCCCCACCCTGCCTGCGTGTCACCCCCCGCCGCCGCCCCTCGCCCGGCCCGGCCCCCGCCGCCGCGCCCGGCTGTCCCCGGGCCCCGGCCGGTCCCCGCCGCCGTCGCCGCTCACCGCCGGCTGCCCCCGGGCCGCGGCGCCACCGAGTCCCCTCCTCAGCAGCCGCCAGCTCCCCCGCCGGAAAGACGTCGCCTGGCGCGCCCCGCCCACTTCCGGCCCGGCGGCTTCGCCGCGCTGGCTTCCCACGTCGGCCGTGCGCTTGGCCGCGGGTTCGAGACCGCCCCGCGTCAAAGTCCCCCCGCGGCGGGACGGGGTACTGCGTTACCCAATAAATCCTCCCCTAAACCCACCCCCAAAACTACCCCGTCGGCTCCGCCGCTTCACGGCAGGAAGGGAAAGGAGAGGGAGCCCCGCAGCGTTCAGTTTCAGCAGTTTTTATTTCTAGTATCCATACACGTACCAGGTGAGCCACCTTCTGTTGTGACTGAGTACACTGTACGACCATGCACAAGCAGGGCGGGTTTTGATTTTTACAATTATGTCATCTAGCCTCCACAAGACCTCGAGACAGCAGACACATCACTGCTAGATAAACAATTCTAATCAGCAAAGATACATGGTCTTCTTGTTAACAGTGAAGCTATTTTTCTGTTCTCTTCCTGCATATGGTGAGTCCTCGGTGGGAGGGACACAACTGCTTCACCACTCATCCTCAGGCCTTAGTTCTTCTGGTAGTAGAACCACTTGTCAACTGTGTGGGGCAAAAAAACCCAAACCAAACAAACAAGGGGGTTAGTCCTCTGTTAGTCACTCATTTTTAAGTAGTAACAGGGCACTGCATGTGTCACCTCCAGCGCAGGAGCTTCCTCTGGCTCCTGTCAACAACCTCACCATGCATCCAACAGGTTCTTGCACAGCCCCATGTAGGTGTGTTTGTCATTTTACCTCCCTCTGCACCACTCATCTTTCAGGACCTGCTATGCAAGTGATCTCTTCTGGAGCAAACTACGGCACTTCAGATCTCCTACTTGCTGCTCGTTTACCTGCCTCACGTACCCAAAGCAGGACGCAAGGCAACACCAGAAGTTATTCGGGAATTAAACGGCACTACTGATACAAGGTAGGTCCAACAAGGTCCTTCATTTCTCCTAGTGCTAGAGCCATCCCCATCAGCTAAGACCCTTTGATAATTCCTTTGAGGAAGCATCCACTCTGTGTTGGGACATAAATGTAGGTTTTGAGGCTTACCTTCTGGTGGAATTGGGTTGGCAGCTTTACATGGTGGTGCCTGAAACAAGAAGTGAATTAGCAAATAGAAACTGCTGATAGAGTTTGACCTGAAGCTCAGCAGACATCATTTAGCACCACACAAGTCTTTACTGAGCACAGTTTCAGATCCAAGCAGCGTAAATTGGTCCATGGTAGCCAGCGCTGGTCAGCAGTGAGGGAATAAATGAGCTCACATGCAGCATGTCATCCCCACAGCCTCCTCATTCCATACATGCCCCAGCTGCAGGCAGCCTGCTTTCTCTAAACCGACAATGTGATAATGGAAGAGAAGCACAAAGGACTCTCAAAAATCTTCTCTGAAGAGCTTTCACCCGATGTTTAGCATTGAAAGGCAGACAAGGGTCCTTAGCTGGTGACACATCCTCCATGAGGGTTACACTTTCCAAAATGTATGAAGTAATTCAGATAGAAGCACTTTTAAAAGCAAGACAGTGGTTTTAAAAGTCTCTCCAAGGCTACAGAGAGACTCTGTTTTCCCGTCACATTTCCATACGCTGAGGCAGCATGTCCATTTTAATTTTGCTGTCCCATTCTTCTAACCCCTTTTAAATTACAAACAACATTACAAGTCCAGGGAGACACAGTTAAGTCCTGAAACTGGATAGACAGAAGTACTACACTGGGAGCTTCAAGCCTTTCATCGCAAAGGATGCATGGTCCCTGGCTGCAAGGATCTCAGAAACTAGACTTTCCCTTCTCAAAGGGTGACCTGTGCTGTGAAGCTCTTGGAAGGCCGAATATTTAAACACTCTCTGAACAGCTGACAGCCAAGGTATGGTTCAGAAATTTAGCCCTTCATGCAAACTCTGTTTTGGATTCCATCTCCCAGATGACTAAGGTCAAGGAGAAGCCTCTGGAGGATCGTCTGGCTTGCTCTGCATTCATCTTATTTAACCAGAAACAGGTGCTGTGCTCAGTCATGCAAAAAAATTCTGAGCATACAAATTTGTACTTACTGCTTCGACAGTAGCTTTTGCACACTCTTGACTACAGCAGAAAGGGCTGTCAGACACTGTCAGGTTTGTGCTAGAAGAGATGAGTCGCTTGTGAGAAGGTGAAAAGCCAAGTCTTTCCCCCAAAAGTATTAAATAATGGAATACTAAGAACCACTGTTAGAGCTGCCAAGCTGAAGGGGAAGGCCTGCGGAAACAGCCAGCAGCTAACAGAAAGCACGCCACCGCTTGGGAAAGGATGTTTCAGGGTTCTTTGTTTAGGGAAAAGGAACATCCGTGGTAGCACAAGCATTCACCTACCAGTTGATTTCCCCACCATCAGTTTTCTTCGCTACTAAAGCTTTCCAGTGTTCGTGAGTACATTTGATGACGTTCATGGCAAAATCCTAAAGTTGAAGATGAGAACGAGCATCACATTATGTGTAAGTACTAGACCATCTCCTCCAGATGATCAGTTATGCAGAAGGAGAAACCAGCATTTATAGGCTGATTTTAGATAGTTTCTGACTCTGGAAGAGACTCAATGAGACCTCTTCCATTGCTGCACCTTTCAGGAACAAAAACCACCTCCCAGCACCCAACAGCTGAAACAATGGGGATTTTACAATTTGCATTGTTTTACTTTCAAGATGGGAGGATATGCCAAGGTCATCTAGTGAGCGTGAGGCCAAAAGAAACTGAATGCTGCTATTTTAGTCTTGGGCCAGCACTATATTACAAAAGCACTTCTGCCCCGCTGCTCCTCCCGCTGGGGTTGTCGCCAGCAGGTAGCTGATCTTGACCTGTCTGCGAGTTTTCTGCCACTCCAGGTAAATTGTTCAACTGCTGTGCAGATCAACAGGAAGAGACATGCACCTAATCTAGCTTTGCAACTATTTAAAAAATGAATCTGCTTCCATACATATAATTTTTAATGCTGCCAAGGCAGAGCTTTACTCAGAGGGCGTGAGGGAACACTTCATGCCTGAAGGAAGAAGCATTTTAACTCCGGAGTTAACTTTGTCTTGCACCAGGCTGCAGTGGAACAAAGCCAGTGAGCAAGGGTGATATCAGACACCCTTTGCTCCAGAGCGAGAGCAAATAAACCAGGTGTTTTCCATCCTGGTTCTGACACAGAGGCTCCCAGCCCTGAACTGATCCCACATGTATGTCATCTAGAAGAAAAACTGATAATATCCAACAGCAGCAGGGTGATAACCCTATGCTTTCTCTCCCAGTACTCCTGGAGAAAGGCGATCCTACCTTGTCTTTAAATTCGCCATTAAAAGCAAACTGGTTTTCTGGCTTTCCATCAGGTACTTTGTATCTTCTGAACCAGTCCACGGTAGCTTCTAAGTATCCAGGTTTCAACCTTCTGACATCATTGATATCTACCCGGGGAGAAAAGTTTTTTTAGCCAGATCTAATAACAGAAGTTACTTTGCTACTACCCTGCTCTTTTGAGCTGCTCAAGTAGCCTTAGGAACATTTCCGACAGGTTACAGAAAAGACACAAAGTGGATATCTATGCTGGAAAGTCAGTGTTTCATCTTTCCCAGTATATCCTGGTGGCCTCAGGAGCACAGACACATCTAAACAGCTTTGATTAGAGACTTCCTGGACAATCCCTTTCCTTCCACTCACAGGAAAGGCTGTACATCCACCCTGTTCTTCGAGATGCCAGGCTGGGCAGAGGAGTGAATTTGGGATAAATGCTAGTAAAATATAGCAAAAACCTATTTTGCTATAGGATTGATAACATCCTGTTCTGCTGCCCTTCCAGTATCACATCTGATTAATACCCTGGCATAGAAGCAGCAAACCTGTGTCCTGACTTCCTGCAGGCTCTTGACAGAGAAAGGGAATCACTAACCCTGCTCCTCCCTCCTGTTACTCACCATTATAATTGTCCGCTTCTGGGTCTTCGACGTTGATAGCAATTATCTTCCAGTCTGTCTCTCCCTCGTCAATCAGTGCCAGTGTGCCCAGCACCTTCACTTGGATGACTTCTCCTCGAGCGCAGACCTGCAAGGACAAAGATCTTGTTGTCTGTACCAACGCATCTGAGGAATGCACAACAGGAGACCGTGGAAGCCCTGAGAGGTTCAGCAAGCAGTTGGTACCAGGAAATTTGCTGTCGCTTATCAGCGGCTCACAAGGCTCATGCTGCAATATCTCATCAACAATCTCTGGAGGCAGCAGAGGGAAACATCATAGTCTTAAGGTAGAGGAGGTAGGAAGTGAATAATGTCTCTGGACAATTGACTTTAGAGACATTAATTACACGTTTCAAAAGACAGCTACCCTTTAGAGCGTATTACCTTGCTTCCAATTTCGCACACATCAATTGGATCGTTATCTCCGCAGCAGCCAGTGTTTTCATCTTTGTGACCTGGGTCTTCCCAAGTCTGGAAAAAAAACCAACCAACCAAACTTACATATAAGAACTCTCAAGTTTCAAGAGGAAACAAAAAGCAGGTTTATTTCAGGCCCACAATTGCCTTGAAGATAGACTTCACACTTGCTGTCAGGTCAAGTGTTTGGGCTACTATTTCACTTGTGCCTGTAAATGCAGTTTGAATCCAAGTTGAAAAGTCTTATCTTGCCAAGGGTAAGCTGCTCCCTCCCACCTTTTTTCAACAACTTTCCAGACTTCCTCCTCCATTCCACAGGCGCATAAAGGTGAAGTTCACATCTATAAAGAACACTCATCGATGTGGCTGCCTGCCTGTTCCTCTCCTTATTCATTTCTTAACAGAAGTTTCCTGAACTCCCGATAGCAGTCCAACAGAAACGGAAGACAGACAGGGTGTATTGTTTCCTCTTAATTAAACAATTAAAGACCTGTTGTTACACTAGAGCAGTGACAAGAACGCAGAATCCCATACTCTGCATCCAGGGAGATGCACCTGGCTGGTGATGAAGGAATCTGCACCATCCCTGTTGTGCTTCTCTACACAGAAGTGTTAACTTTGGTTCCCTGCCCTAATGCATAAACGTCTTTGATCCCCCAGCACGAGTGCATGAAGGCTGCAAAAGATGTAATTCTGTACTAAGAAACTGGCTCCAGAATCCATCCAAGTAGAAAACAATTCAACTTTGAAACACCATCTTAAGGTACCTGGAGAAAACACTCAACTATCAAGACTAGAATTAGAAAATTCAGTGTGTTTCCCTGAGAACTGTCACTAACAATTTCCTTCTCTAATGGAAGCTCAAACCCTAAAGAATGTCAGAGGCAAACAGCCTTGCTCAAAGTTTCTCTTTATCGAGAAGTCACTGGCCAGCTAAGAGCGTGTGTCCAGGTGTCACCATCTGCCTGTCAGTCCCCCCTTGCCAGCTGTTTCAGAAAAGCATGTCTGTGCAGCTATGGACACCTGCTTCACACAGTCTCTGGACTGCTGAGAGCCTTTCTTAGATCAAACGCAGACATCGGGGCATCTACTACCATCCAACAGGTCAATATGTTAGTCTGGCTGTGTCTTTTGGACCCTGAACAATGAAAGGGACAGAAACAGGAAAGAGACAGTCTTCACATCTATTCAGATTTTCATTGTCCACATCCAAAGTCTAAAACAATCAGCTAATTCACTGCAACAAGAATCTTCTGTAAAGATTCAGCCTAGGGGCTGTACAGCAAGATCCTGTACAAGCTGAAAACTTGATCGTTTATGATTCAGCAGGCAGGAACTGAGGGCAGTGCTTTGCCAGATGCCCAGTTCCTTGTGTAGCAACAGCTTCGTTCAACCAAAGACAAGGACCTGCCAGCTACTGTCCAACCAAACTGCCAAGTGGCCGAGGAGAGGAGTGACGCAGCAGATACCTCACTAGCAGCAGCTGCTCATCCTCAAACAGCTTCTTTACAGCATTGACTACAATCCTGCTCCTTGAGATTTCTACGTAAAAGTATCCCTGCAAGATTCTATTTGCACCAGCAAACACTGTGTTCCAGATCAGACCCTCATCTGGCCTTTTGCTCATTAATATAGCGGTAGTCAGAGACAGACAGGCATCCTCGCTCCTCCCCGCCAGAAAGGATGAGCCACCAAGAGAGGTCACAGTACCTGTGGGATAGCACCATAATTCCAGATATAACCCTTATGGGGAAACACGTTCGCTACATAGCGCAGTTTTCCTTTCTTCACGTCTTGCTTAATCGGGTTTAAGGGATCCTTTGTTGCAATCTGAAAGAAAAGTTACATGGAGCTCTCTGCTTTGCTCTCTAAGAAAAAACAACTGATTTTTATTTTAATGAAGCTGGCTGCTAACCAACAAGCCCAAAGACCAGGAGGTGACCCTGAAGCCAACAGCAGATTTTGGAAAAGTCCATTTCCTGCTGCATTGCCATCTCCTGGGATATAGTTTTCAGCAGATGTAGAAACTTCAGAACCACACAGTGTTGAGAGCCATAAGATGCTGCTTTAATCAGAAGCCACAGAAGAATATTAAGTTATTCTAACTTCTGCACGTCCCAGCCTCCATGCTAGACCTCTGGCATTAAGCAAGTATTTACACAATAAGTTAGAAACCACTCTGGTTCAGGAGGTGGAAGTGAGGAGGAATCAGCAAAGCCGAAGATTAATAGGTCAGCTCAAGAACTTAAGCGAGGAACTGTAATAGTTACCTCCATCTTAGCGTTCGTCCATCGAGGTACTTCCACAACCATGTTGAACACATTCTGAAGAAACAAAAAGACTGGTGAGTGGGAAGGAATCTCAAGACCCCACTTTAAACTAGGGAACACATAAGTACGCATGAAAACTAGCCAGTTTGCATGAAAAACATAACTGTTTTCCCCCCTCTATTTCCTGTGCCAGTTTCGATACAGTTCATAGAGGTCCTGTACTCCAGTCAGTCACGCATCATCACTCGAAGCTCAATCCTGCGAAGGACACCAGCAGAAACTCCGTTGAGGTTACCCACACATTCTCCACCAGTTGCCACCTACAATCATCTCCATCACATTCCCAGGTTACGGAACAGCAAGCTTAAATGAATCAAAGACAGCTGCATGCAACTATCCTGAACATAACGAAAGGAGGTTTTAGGCACATTCCTGAAATACAAAGCTCTTAACTGCTACAGCAAGAGCCATCTTGGCACTTTAGAACAGGAAATGCTTACAGAAGTAATAGCACAGGTATCTACCTATCATCCTGAACAACTGAGAGCATCACTCCCAAATATTCTAGTCTGTCTTGAAGCAGGAAAAGAAGCTGGAGCCCATCCTCCTCCAGCTGACACTCTCACAAAACCAGAACTTGTCAGGGGCACAGGGCAAGGATAAAAGTGTTCGGGAGAAACACAGAACCACATCCTGCAGGATCTAGTTTACGAATGATACTTGAAAACATCTCCTGTTGACTCCAGCTGGGCTGAGAGGACTTGAGAGTTCAATGTCAGAGTCTCCTCTTCTAGAAAATAAGCTTTTCCACGCTTGAACCATAACATTTGCTGTTTGAAGAGACTATGGCTTTTAACAAGAAGTCAAACCTTCCTCCCTTACATCGACAAGGTTTCTAATCCCCATGTTAAGCGGTATTAGTGTTGCGAAATCCCTCGCACCTGTATTGCGCCATAATTAGATTGCTATTTTGCAACGAGTGCTGTTCTGTCATTGACTTTGCCCACACCCTTCCCTAACAGAAGTTTATTACATCACCTTAATTGCAGGGGGGTCACCGCTCATTCACAATTTGAAAGTAAAAAGGTATATACTATTTTTATTTATAAGTAACTCGAGGAAAGGAATGAAGCAATGGGAACTGGCTGGGTAGGGCGCTTACAGCTTTGCAGTTAAGGAAAGAGCACTCAGGGGGGCATCTTTGTCAGGCTGGCGGTTTCTCCACAGTCCCACTGACAGATCTGCCTTGGTCTAAGACACCCAGCGAGCAGCCCAAGGTCATTCCTTCACAGTGGCAAGACGCACAGGTACAGATAAGGTCAGCACATCCAAGTCCTCAACTGAAAAAAAAACACCCTGCAATCCTCTCAGTGTCTTAGAAGTCTAAGGATAAAGATCAAGGAGCCCAGACGGCATAAGACAACCTTCTGCTCCAGGCTGGGCTCCCTACCATAGCTGGTAACGAACCTGCTAAGTAATGAGTAAGATCTGTGCGGAGGGGCACTCCAGAAACAGAAAGAGGTCTAATGTGATCAGTGCTATTGTGTAACTTTGGTTACTGCGACCTTCAGTGAGACTTAATGACTTGGCACGGAGACGCTGGCAAGCAGCACTGCTGCACAGGGGCCCTGGCAAGCAGCACTTAGCGCCTGAAGGCACACCAGTAAGTCCGGTTTCCCTTGTAATCCTTACCATTCCACAGAAACCCTCCTCACCCCTACATGCACTCCCCTGCCCTTTCCCCCCCTGCTCTGTGAGCGCCTGCCAAGCGTAGTATTATCTGGATTTTCCTTGTCGGAGTTACCTCTCAGACACCTGCTTTTGAAAACTGCTTTCCCAGTCGGCCGCAGAAACCTGCGTCACCACTGTCCTTTATGATTAATTACAGCCTGTCTTCTCCCTTCCAAGCAGGCAAAAGCCACCCCAGACTTCCCAGACCATGTTCTGACAACACCTGCACCTCAAAGCTCAACCAGCTATTTTTTAGAGGTTCACCGCTCAATTCTGCGTACTCTTTTCCTTTCCCATAACCACTCTCTACCTCCAAATTAGATCTGCCAT